>NW_007377496.1:242422-275426 GCF_000475195.1 Diaphorina citri
TACGGTCGCGCTGCGCGCTCCCGGGGCTTCGCGAGGTGTGCATGGGGTCGCGCTTCGCGCTCCCTTGGCTTCGCCCCTGAAAACTAATATCGTCCCTGAGTCTTGTTTCGAAGAAATGAAAACTAAAAGCGAGAGAAAATATTAAGCGTAGGAAAAGTTTTGCTGGCCTCAAACTCTGTTCCCTGTGTATTTCTTATGGGGAGACTAAAAAACGTCAATATCTCGGGAACGGTTTGGAATTTCGGGGGTTTTCGATTTTTCCCAGTATGTACAAAAAATATGGAATCCAATGGTGAAAACCGCATCTTCCTAGCTCATCTAGAAGTGGGTTAGAATTTGTATACGTGAGTCAGTCAGTCAGTTACACAAGGGGCTGTATATATTTTAGATATCCGCATTAAAAATCAAAAAGTTAGTTTTTTTTTTGTTTTTCGAAATTTCAAACAGACTTCGAGAAAAACAATTTAAGCATAAATTCTGGGACACCCTGTATATATAAAAAATAATAGTAATGAGAAGAAGAAAAGAGAAATAAATTGAAAAAAAGAAATAGAGTTGAGTAAAGTAGGATGATCTTAGTGATGGAGGTGAGATGGATACTATAGTGAACTTTGAGGGAATGTACGGGGAGAACAGGTAGCCATGCCAGTCAAATACACGCACACACACACATACACACACACACACACACACACACCCGCCTGCTTTATGGACGATTGAAGAGACCTTCACTGACCGCCTTGTCTAGAAGTGTTTTGAAGGAGAAGCCGCCTGCTTTATGGACGATTGAAGAGACCTTCACTGACCGCCTTGTCTAGAAGTGTTTTGAAGGAGAAGAAAGAGATTGAGTTCAGGATGGGTAGGGGGAGTGAGTTCCAGAGGTCTAAGGAGGAAGGCGTTGGAGTAGGAGGAAGGTGTGGTGCCGCGGTTTATCTAGGAGGAGTTCGTGGGATCTAGTGTCTCTGGAACTCACGTCTGTACGAAATTGATACTTTTCGTACAGATAAGGAGGGGGGGGGGATTTTAGGAGTTTGTAGAGCACGGAGAGTGTTAGGATACGTCTTCTATCTTCTATCCTGAGTCATTGGAGCCTGTTATAGTACGGTGTAATGTGCTCTCGGCGCCTGACAATAGGGTTCACGCCGGCCAAGGTACGGATTATTACGTTTGGAACGAGCTGAAGACGGTGTACCGTGGCCGGCGTGAACTCTTCCGGAATCTGGAAGAATTGAAAGAGAGGGTGGAGGAAGTCTGGCCTCTAGTACCAGAGGAGAAGATAAGGGCAGCCATTTTGCAGTGGAGGGACAGGGTTCGGGCAGTCATTGATGAGAAGGGGGACCCATTGTGCACAGATTCAAATAAATAAGGTAAGAATTTTAAAAAAGTACTCTTTTTTTATTTTCCTATTCCATAAAAACTATTCGAGATATTTCAATGAAACTTTCAAGATACATCCAAAATATTGTTCTGTTCTTTGGTTTAAAATTTCAAAATAATCCGTCAACTAGAAAAAAAGTTATTAAATTAATAAAAGTGTTTTTTTTTTTAAATCATCCGGTATATTGTATAGACCTAAACAGACTTCAAACTTACCAGGAATGAAAACACAAACGCAACTTTTGCAACTTGAGGAATGTTGTACTTTGTTGATTGAATGAAGGTGAAGTCAGCTGTGCGCAAGGTAGCTTGGTATGAGAGCCGGGCTAATAGGGCCTCATTTGCTTCTTTGTCTGATAAGTGACGAACCTGAGGGGTGTTTAAAGTTTAGGTAAATGGTTTATTTCTACTAGCCTAATATCGCACCCCCACATTGTTTTGGCCATAAGATCACAAAAAAAAAAAAAAAAAGCTCACAGGGGCCTCCCTTAAAAAGGAAGCAGGGACTCCCAGTACCTGGGGCCTCTAAATGAGCTCACAGGGGCCTCCATTAAAAAGGAAGCAGGGACTCCTAGTACCTGGGGCCTCTATAGAATAACTCGTGAGAATTCGTCAAGCCAACACGCGTTCGCTGTAGAACCCCCCAGCATTATGGTTTTATTACCTCAGTTAGTTTGCTGAACCGAACATGTTTTCTCATTGAATTTTCTGTTTCACTTTCAGTCCCTGATGACCTTCCACTGTATATGAGAGGAACAAATATTGCATCACTCTGAAAACCAGAATAAGATATTGTAGTGAAATGAAAATACAAGATGGTCACGGTTGGTCCAGTGGTAACGTGCTTGCTTGCCATGCAGAAGGTCCCGGGTTCGAATCCCACCATCGACAAAAATTTGTACTCGTATGGTGAGATCAGAAAATTAAGGCCAAGTCTGCATTACCAGTTTTTTTTGTGTCTGCTAAAAATATTGAATCTCAATTCCTTCAACCTTCTCTCAATTTCAACTTGGCATTGTTTTTCCTTTTATTTTCATGTTAATAATAGGAATCCATTCATTTGAGAAGGAAAGTATCATCTGAAACATCATTAACCTATCAGGAAACTCCTACACCATCTTCCATGTTATACTAAAGACCTTTTTGATCCTATTAAAGATTAATCTTTAATACTTACCTGTGTACTTATGTACCTAAAGAGCACCTTACCATGTAATCCCCTGGAGGCTGATTGCAACTTTTTAATGGAGACCAATAAAAAAACTTGAATAAATAGATTGTGAAGAGGGAACTTCTAATATAGGTTGTGAAAAATGGCTTTTCAAAATCATTGTACTTTTGCATGTACAATTTCTGGAACAAAGAATGACAAAATATTAATCAACACAGTATTAACAATGTGTAGTAGATATTACCTATTGCACAATATTAAAGGGATTGTCTCACAAGTGTGTATCCCAGCCCCCAGGCCACCCTCTTAACTTTTTTTTTACTGTTCAGGTTCACCCTGGGAAGTTTAAATTTTGCATGCAACCCTTGATTATGATAGAGAAATTTGGGAGGTACTCAAAATTTTGGAGAGCCCTTCAGGGGCAGGGGCTAACAATAAAATCTTAAACATGAACCCCCTGTTTATGATCTATCATATCAAAGGCTGTAAAGAACGTAGTATTTTAGTACAGGTTTGAGCTCAATTCGACAACTAGGGCTGAAGTTGTAGCCTATTCAAATTTCAATTTTTCCATATTCTCCCACCAATAGGTAGGGGAAGCACCAAAAATAGGAAATTCATTTCGGTCAGAGATATGTGATCCAAACAGGTCCCACTACAGGTTTATATTGAAACTCGCACTTCGTGCTCCCCCGGTGGCTTCGCGTGTTCGCTACGCGTGGTTGCGTATACGGTCGCGCTGCGCGCTCCCGGGGGCTTCGCTGGGTTGTGCTAGGGTCGCGCTTCGCGCTCCCTTGTTTACGGTCGCGCTCCCGGGGCTTCGCGGGGTGTGCATGAAGTCGCGCTTCGCGCTCCCTTGGCTTCGCCCCTGAAAACTAATATCGCCCCTGAGTCTTGTCTCGAAGAAATGAACTGAAAACTAAAAGCGAGAGAGAAATATTAAACGTAGGAAAAGTTTTGCTGGCCTCAAACTAAGGGTATACAAATTAGAATAAACAGGAGAGGAATGAAGATTTACAATAACAATCAAGGGTTAAAAAGGGATAAATAACAATAATGAAAATTATGGATTGTATAAATTTTTAACTTTTCTCATTTTTCAAAAAATTTTCATTTCGCGGCCAGAGTTGCCAGTTAGCCAGTTGTACGGATGATGATGTCAGCTTTTCGTGCTGTTATTTTACTGGTAATAAAAGATATGGATTGTATAAATTTTTAACTTTTCTCATTTTTCAAAAAATTTTCATTTCGCGGCCAGAGTTGCCAGTTAGCCAGTTGTACGGTAAAAGATAATTATGGATTGTATAAATTTTTAACTTTTCTCATTTTTCAAAAAATTTTCATTTCGCGGCCAGAGTTGCCAGTTAGCCAGTTGTACGCTGAAAACTAAAAGCGAGAGAGAAATATTAAACGTAGGAAAAGTTTTGCTGAGTTAGCCAGTTGTACGGTAATAGAAGTCTGTTGCGGTAATGTAATGTGGTACGGTAAGTACGACGTTTTACCTGCAAAGAAAAGAACAACTAGGTACGTACGGTGAATTTTTTAGGTCTGTTTTTCATTCCTACGCCGCATCGATGCGGCGTTCACTCTGCGTCAGGAGTGGGGGTAAAAATTGGAAATTCAACAAACATGACGACATCTAGTGGAGAAATTGCGAAACATTTTTTTTCATTTCCCTCAATACAATTACAATATGGCGGAACCTGAGGGTGTGTTTATGAACAGGGCTGAGATGAGCTCGGACGACGTGAGATAGCTGTCCCGGCGGCAATTTTTAAAATTCATTTTATATTTATTTTTGTTTGCTTTGTAATTTGCTTGTTTTTAATAGCTAATATAAATGAAAAGTATAATATAAACGTGCAAACTAAAGATAAAAAGTAAAAAATGAATTCAGATTGTACAAGTTGCGGAAAAAAAATCAAAAATTCGAATTTCCCGCCAACTTTACACGCAAAAAGTCCGACGATGTCCTACGATGGCCCTGTTCATAACCACGGCCTCAGACTCTCCACTCTCAGGGTGTGTTTATGAACAGGGCTGAGATGAGCTCGGACGACGTGAGATAGCTGTCCCGGCGGCAATTTTTAAAATTCATTTTATTGTAGTAGAGAAAATACAATGATTTATGACTTTATGGGTTATGAATGAGTCACCTATTGGACTCTGAAACGTGCAGAACATAAAATCCCCCTCAGTTCTGACCCCGCTCAGTTCTGGGACCCCAAATTTCAATCAGCGACTTGCCTTGATTCAAGGAACATGCGGAACATACAGACAGACATCCAAACCAAATGCAAAACGGTCGAGTTAAAACATAGACCACACTAATTATTATTATTATTATTATTATTATTATTATTATTATTATTATTATTATTATTATTATTATTATTATTATTATTATTATTATTATTATTATTATTATTATTATTATTATTATTATTATTATTATTATTATTATTATTATTATTATTATTATTATTATTATTATTATTATTATTATTATTATTATTATTATTATTATTATTATTATTATTATTATTATTATTATTATTATTATTATTATTATTATTATTATTATTATTATTATTATTATTATTATTATTATTATTATTATTATTATTATTATTATTATTATTATTATTATTATTATTATTATTATTATTATTATTATTATTATTATTATTATTATTATTATTATTATTATTATTATTATTATTTTAACGACTTGATTTCTTTGGGGGAATGAACTTGGTGAGGCTTTTTTCATGCCACGAAGTGGTATTTTTTGGGGTCTCAATGATACCCTAATATTCACACTACTGTCATAAGTAGGTTACTTTTAATAGCAACTATATTCCCAACTTACCAATTCTCCTGGGGGTTCAGTCTGATCAGTAAAATAGCTCTCATCCTCTACATGTTGATCTACTTTCTGCAAAAGGACATAAAAGAAATAATAATCATCATATAATACATAATTACATAGGTATCCAAGTAGAGAGTGGAATAATACACAGAGGTACTTACACGGTTTTCAGCCTCAAAGTGCCCCATTGGAAATTAACCCATAGAATCAGTTTTTTTGCCACATAAAAGTCCCCAATACACTTTTCAGGTCCGCTAAGCAATCATTCAAATGTAACTTTTCACGAGGAATCGATTGGTGCAATTTTTAAGTTTGTCCGACTTACAGTAAAGGAGTTACGGGTTCGAGACTTGGCGAATTCGAGAAAAAATAGTTTTTAAAAAAGCCTTCAACGGTTTCTGTTAAAGATATTTGAGCTGTCAAAAAGTCATTCCTATGTGATTTTTCACGTCAAATCGAATTTGAATACTATCCGACTCACGGTTAAGGAGTTACAGGTTCGATTCTTTCCTGTGTCAATTAATTTTAATAATTTTCAAAAAATACAGATAGATGTACATGTGAATAGTCAGTCCTATGTATTTTTTCACAAGAAATCTAATGGTATAACTTTTAGCTCTGTCCGACCAACGGTTAAGGAGTTAAAGGTTCGATTCTTCTCTTTGTCAATAAATTTAATTAAATTTCATAAATCACTGATACAAGCGTAAATGAATAGTCTATCTTATGTGTTTTTTCACGGCAAATCGAATGGTGCAACTTTTAGCACTATCCGACTTATAGTTAAGAACTTACGGGTTCGATACTCCCCTGTGTTAACACTGTTAACGAATTTTACTATTTTCCTGCGAATCATTAACAAATAAGCATGTGAATAGTCAATTCCATGTGATTTTTTTTATAAGCTGCACCATTCGATTCGGCTTAAAAATTTATCTGTATTTTTTGAAAATTATTAAAATTAATTGACACAGGAAAGAATCGAACCTGTAACTCCTTAACCGTGAGTCTGATAGTGTTCAAAGTATGTAGCACCATTCGATTTGGCGTGAAAAATCACATAAGAATGACTTTTTGACAGCTCAAATATCTTTAACAGAAACCGTTGAAGGCCTTACAGCCTATGTGTAAAGATTTTGCCTTGGGGCAGGGTGTTTTTTTGATTTTTGACTGTCTAATTAGGAAGTCCACCAATTAGCCAACATTTTGTTTTGTAACATTACAGTGTACTTTCTTGCTTTTAGAGATACTTTGAAATTAAAAAGTAATTCAGAAGTTGAAGCTTTGTATGATGCTAAGTCCCATCCCATCCTTGTAATTTTGCATGCAAAGTAATAATAAGTTCATTGTTAACATTCAGAATCCTTTACAGACTTTTCTTTATAATATCCCTCAAGGTACAGTAAGAAGTGAAAGGTTTCATGTAAAAGGGCCTATGTGTTAAAAAAAAAAAAAACATAATTCTGGGATAAATTTCCACATCACTGTAATAAAATGTCTCTCCTGAAAAGTAACAAAAATCACATAGGCCGTTCTTCTTGGGAATGATTCAAATGGAAGTAGATCATAGTGAAATATTTTGATATTTACCTTTACAATTTCTGATGATAGTGCCCAAAGAATGTCAACTAAAATCAACACAAAACATCCTAGAGCATGCCTCTGAAATCTTGATAGGAGCACATTCAAGAAACTACAAATGTTCACAGTATTACACTCTGATTTTGTCATCTAGTAAAATACAATACAGTAAAATCTTTTGCACTATGGTCTTAGTAGAATGATGAACAGGTCTTTGTATAGCGGTCACATGTAACTGCACAATGTAAACTTCAGCTGGGGGCTTGATGTTGAACATACAGTCTTGACAATCACTGACAGCAGGGGGCAATAACAAACATAAAGGCAAGTAAAAAAATGTAAGGGATTAATCAACTTCACTTTTAATAACTAGGTCTTCTCGTGACAGGGGTTTTACTCACTATTCAGTGACAAGCTACCACCAGCCTCCTCAATTTAACCTCACCCAGCCTGAGTGGAGCTGGAAATCCAGCAGCACAGGATTCTTCAGGTGGTCACCATCTAGGTACTCACCACACAGAATGTTGCTAATTTCAGTGTTACATGGGGGACTAGTGTGTTCAATATCCTTTTACCACTGGTCTTAATTTTAAGGTAGGTATAGGGGTTAATTAAAGGCTCTGTGTGGGGCCAGGAACAGGAACCTAGCACTCCCAGCAATACATGATTCCCCAGATGGTCACCAATGTCACCATCCAGGAACCAGGAACTCAGGAACTAACCACGCGCTGAAGAAACTTTTATTTAGGTACCTACCTATTAAAGAATTAAAGATAATTAGGAATTTTATTGGAAACATAAATGCTTGTCACAAATGGCCTTCCCCAGTTATACAGAGAGGTTGATAATACAGAGCTTTCATAAAGTCTTGGAACCCCTGAATATTTTTTGAATGTCTAAAGATAGATGAGAATCTGAAATTTGGGTTAGTGTTCTACATCCATTTTCACCCCCCAGAGGCCATCAGAATTGAAATTCTAAATTTCATTTTTGGGTCTGCATTTCATTATGAATTATTAGTGGGACCTGTGAAGCACAAGTCACCGATCAAAATTAATATGGTGCTTCCCCTATTGGTAGAAGAACATGGGAAAATTAAAAATGGAATAGGCCATACCTCCAGCCCTGGTTGTTGGATCAAACTCAAACTTATACCAAAGTACAACATTTTTTAATTCCTTTAATTTGACGTATCACAATCAGGTGGTTCCTATTTAAGATTTTGAAGTTAACCCCCCGGGAGCTGACCCTGCCTCTGGCTGAAATTTGGTGACTATTTTATTTCAAAGAATGGTATTTTAAGAGATAAAATACTATCCTAGATTTTATCCTGATGGGATTATGTTTTGAGTTTCCACAATTTTTACCCCCAATATAAATGCAGAGTGAATGCCACATTGATGCAGCATAGGAAAGAAAAACAGGCCTTTAGTGTACAACTTCATGATTTCATCATTTAAGTAGTTAATTTTTAAGTGATTTATGTTCTTACCTTGTTTTTGTTTTCTTTTTTTTTTCTATAGATTCGCTGTCTCCCTGGTATTGAATATAGCAAAGAAGAACAACTGAACAAGTTGGAATCACTGAGAAAACAGTTGAAATTGAAGCATAACCTTCTTTTGAAATACCGGAACATGTGCTCCTTTGATATTCCAAAGATTTAACTTGAAAGCAAAGTAAGTAAAATCACCAAACAATTGTCTAGCTATCACCTGTTTGGCCTGATAATAAACTAATATAAATAAGATTATCCATCTTTGACAGATCTTTGATTGTTGTTAGATCTACCAAGAAATGTTCAAGAAAAGACAGGTAAAACAAAACACTAGGAAGAGACAAAATGACTCTGAGTCAGAGAGTGAAGATGAAACACAAATTGTCAGAAAAGAAAAGAAAATTCGAGAGGATCCTAACTTTCAGAAAACCACAAAACAAACAAAAGCAGCTAAACCTCAAGTTGAAGATTCTGAGAGTGATGAGTCCAGCTGTCAAGTGGGAGTAAGCTATAAGAGTAGAAAATCTTCTGCTAGAGATGGTCCTTCTGATATGGGTGCAACAGCTACACTGGAAATAGAAACTGAAACTGACAAAGATGCTCAAGCCATCTATGAAAAGTCACTGAAAATCAATGCAGAATTGAAAGGGAAAGAGGATGATAAAGTGTACAGAGGCCTCGCAAACTATGCTCAGTATTTTGAAAAGAAAGACACAGCTCAAGGTAATGCAGCAAGTGGATTTGTAAGGAAAGGTCCCATTCGAGCACCAGCAAATGTTAGGTCCACAGTACGCTGGGATTATCAACCAGATATTTGCAAAGACTACAAGGAGACAGGGTTTTGTGGGTTTGGAGACAGCTGTAAGTTCTTGCATGACCGTACAGATTACAAATATGGCTGGCAACTAGAACAAGAGCATGAAGATGGAGACAACAAGAATTATGAGATTCCTGACAGTGATGAGGAGGATCATTTACCATTTAAATGTTACATCTGCAGAAATTCTTTCAAAGACCCTGTAATGACAAAGTGTAAACATTACTTTTGTACAAAGTGTGCCTTGGAGCACTTCAAGAAAACTCCCAAATGTTACATTTGTCAAAAAAACACCTTTGGCGAATTTCGTACAGCAGAAAAAATTGTACAAAAGTTGAAAGATGCGGGTGATATCAAAACTATGGCCAAGGACTCTGACAGTGACAGTGATGAGAGTGACTAAATACCTATTTCACTAGATAAGTGTTCCAAAAGTTATGAAAAATACCAAGATCCCACATCATATTAACCTTTATATGTCACGTTCATTTCATGCGTACGTTCGTGTTGTTCGTTGTTCAGGACAAAATTGTCCCAGGCTACATACTCTGATCAGATTTTTATCAAGTTTAAAATGATGGGTGAAGGTTTTTTTTATTATTTAATACAAGCTGTTGTACCCGTGCTTCGCCACCTCTCTCTCTCTCTCTCTCTCTCTCTCTCTCTCTCTCTCACACACACACACACACAGAGGTGATTGATGACATGACATTATTTTGTTATATTTATATACCTATTACCTATGTTACAATATTACCACTATTATTTGGTAAACTGTAAAGTTTAATTAAAATTAAAACATAACAGGTAGAAGAGATTCTTGTGTTCATGTGTTGTTCAAAGTAGTTCAACTATGTTACAATATTACCACTATTACCTATTTGGTAAACTGTAAAGTTTAATTAAAATTAAAACATAACAGGTAGAAGAGATTCTTGTGTTCATGTGTTGTTCAAAGTAGTTCAATTCAATGGGATTCTCAAATGGATTCGAATGAACCAGATTCCAAGGAGTGTTTAACTGTAGCAGATGTTGATATAGACTTCTTGACTTTGATATATGAGATAATTAGAAGGTAAGCTTATCTGTATAATCTCCAGGTACCTACTTTAGGTACAGTAATTTGTTATAAGCAGTTCTTTACCAAACCCCAAAGTTGCATGGATAAAGTTCCAGTTTCACTAAAATGCCTAAACTTGAATAATAATAAGTAATTTCAATTGTCAAACCTGCCTCGGTGGTGTAGTGGTCAAGGTGCTTGACTGGTAAACAGGAGGGCATGGGTTCAATCCCAGCCAAGGTATGGAATTTTATCCTCAATATAATTTGAGAATTTGACCACAATAATAGTAGTAGCCTACTGATGGAGTAAAGGGACTTTTCAGTCCTATGCGAGCAGTATAAGTAAGCACTATTATTATCATTATTATTATTAATTGTTATCAGAAAAAAGGCCTCAGTGAAATTTTGCTACTTTTGATGAAAAAATTCCAAGAATTAAAGAATCTCTTGTGTTGGGGGAGATGTTTTAACACATTGCATGCCACGTCTGTACCTAGGTACGGACACTGATGTTTCCACTGGGGCCCCGTCTGTACGTAGGTACACATATGTAGTTGCTCACTTTGGATGAGTGTGGCGTGTTTCCTACGGACACTACTGGGGTTTTTATATGGTAGCTTCGTAGCATGGCCTCTCAGGACTTGCAATGAAAATAAAATAAATATACAAAAAATAAAAGCAATGACAGGCCAAGACCGTGTTATTTAACGGACATTTTTTTATATCACTTCATCAGGGGCCATGCCTGTACCTCAGTACGGACACCTTTTTTTACTGAGGGGCCATGTCTGCACCTCAGTATAGACACTTTTTTTACTGAGGGGCCATGTCCATACCTCAGAACGGACACTTTTTTCCCGAGGGGCTATGTCCGTACCTATGAATGGACACTTTGTACTCCAACCACATCCATACTGTGCTATGGACAAACCCATGGCCCCTGGGTAAACATCACTGAAAACAACGTGGCTCACAAAGTGTTAAGTAAAGCATGGGTTCATGTTGGTAAACACATTGGAATATGCTTTGGCCTTGTGCAAAGGATGTGCTACATGTTGATACCCTAAAAATCACAGGAATGTCTCTTGCCAAAGAAAACTTGTGTGATACGTAGGTAGGTATTGCTAGTGGGCACTGTTTATTATCTTTTGATATTCTAATAATTTCAGCATTGAAAAAGAATCACATGATTCAAGTCAGAAGACCACTCAATCTCAGGATATAAGCCAGAAAGTTTTAGAACTTAATAAGAAGTTAAATCAAGCTCGAGAACAAGTAAGTATTACCTATTAGTTTTTATGAGCAGGTTTATCCATCCTACTATGTTCAGGAAGAGGGGGAATGTTGTGTTGCTTGAAAAAAAAAAGGAATTTTATTGGAAACATAAATGCTTGTCACAAATGGCCTTCCCCAGTTATACAGAGAGGTTGATAATACAGAGCTTATTTTATTACACTATACTATCTGTCTTTAATTTGGAATTTAGATAGATAGATTAATTTTGAGCACGATTTTTTCCTTATTTCATTAGTTAGTGTTAGTGTACGTAATATACACAACGATAAATAATATTTGAAGTTAACTTTATTGTATGGCAATATTGTAATAATTTATTTCATTCAAAAACAAAAAAGCTGTTGTAACAGAGATAATAAATAATTTACACTATTAAAAATAATTTACATTTACAGTAAAAAATCTACAATATTATCTTGAATTCTATCTACAGGGTTGTATACATATGTTACGGAAAAACGAGCTGAATCATGAAAGTGACCTATTCACTTTTTAGGATGTTTTTAATATTTTTGGTGCTTCCCCTATCAGAGAAATAACATGGCGGACCTTCATCTTTAAAAAGCCATAAGCCGGCCCTGTTTATGATATTGAACTCAAATCTCAAATGTGTACCTAAGTATTAGTGCTTCATTTAGACTGTCAAATTAAGACATAGTCCCTTTATCTCAACAGTTTAAAGTACTGTATTTTTAAAGGACTTTCTGATGCTGTGCCAAAAATTGGGGGTTCTGATTTAAGATTTCAAAGTTGACCCCCTGGGGCTGCCCCTGATAATGTCAATAAAATGAAACCCAGTACAAAATATTTCCCCCTGAATATAATCACGTAATTCAGCGTTTTTCGAAATTCAAATTCATTAACAAGATATTTCGAGTGGCTCGTTTTTTACATAAATTATACACCCTGTATGCTGAACACATCTCCTAAGAAGATGAGACATGTCTCAGAAAGTCTAGTATTTATCACATAAACAAATATATACAAGGTATATTATAAGACAAGTATGGAACATTGTTTGAAATACATATAAATGAAACAATAGATACTCATTGGTGACTAAACCTAATAAAGTTATAATTGAACCATGTTGTTTTCTAATTTTCCAATTAATTTATTATCCCTCAATGTACTGTTCACTTTACCAGGTTGCTAATTAAAACTTGGTAAATTAACAAGCTTGCAATTGCTATTAAAAATACAATGGACCCATTCGTCTAAGCTTGACGTCAAGAGGTACTCAAATTGAGGTTATGGCAGACAGTATTTTTTTCCGGCCATAGCACATTGGATGTACCAGTATTAGTATTACTCAAGTCAGCAACTCTGTACGTGGTAAGTATCTCGGCACGTGTGCTGATGCCATTAACCAGCCGTCCTCAGCCTGGCTAATATGTCAATCTGAGTAGGCGGGTAGCTTAATCCCCCGTCACTAGAGAAAATTTAAATCTTGGTTACACTTGATTCACGTGGGCACTAATGATGATCATTCTGATTCGAGGTGGTTTAATTTAAGTAAATCGCATTTTTTGTGATAATTTCCCCTCCAGGTGGAGAAGTACTCAGGTCTAAGTGCGAATGGCGGCCGTCATACCGAAGATAGGTCGGCCTACATTAACTGCTAGGAGTGCGGATTTTTGGGAAGGACAACTCCACAAGTATACAAACGTATGTAGGTGACCACAGCCTTGATCAGATAAAAGCTTCCCAAGAGCAAAAAGAAAATCCCGTACACAGTGAACTGAAAATGGAAAAAAAATGAGCGATTTTTATAAACTTTCCTCAAGGTTCTTCTATCATCGTTAAAATATAAATAATCGTTGCGAAATTATTAGACAAACAAATAATTATTATTATTATTTTTAAAAATTGAGTTGGCCATCGACCTTTGTACTAGGTTTTAATCTTTCTCCTTGTTTCGGAACGATTTTTTTTTTTCTCTTTTCATATCCTAGCATAGCCTAACCCAATACATAACAATCTCAAGAGCTACTGGTACCATGTACCTACTATGGAGGAATACAATAGTCCGTCCCTTATACCTTTTTATTACTATTGTAATAATAAAGGAAGGACGGACTAAAAACGTATGGACATAATAACACTGGTCACTGCTCATTTGTAAGGGTTCTTTTTTGTGTCTAACCTAATCCTATAATAACACTGGTCACTGCTCATTTGTGAAAGCTCCTTTTTGTATCAATTTTTAATTGTCGTGGCGTTTGAGCTAGTACCACATATAATAATAAATAAGTCTACTCCTATAGTTAACACATCGAACTCATTGAACACACCGATATTTTTACACAACCTATAACCCAACACACATAAATACAGAAATAATAATAAGAAAAAAGAACAAGGTAAAAACTCCGCATTCATAATATGTAGGTACCTAGTTTTGATCCACCCTAGAAAAAAGCAAATGTCAATTTTTTCCAGTCCAAATTTTGGGGCGAAGAACATTTTTTAATTGCTTCTGAGCGCATCTGTCATTCATCGGACCCTGGCTCTGGCCAAAATTTGGGGACTACCTACTTAAAAAAAAAAAAAAAATAGGATTGCATAAGGTAGAACACTAACCCAAATTTCAGATTTTCATCTTTAATCGTTCAAAAATATTCCTTTAGAAAACTCGGTATACTAAACACCTATTTCAGCATTGCAAGTAAAAGTACATACACGGGCCGTTTGATAAGTTCGTGGACTCGGATACTTCTTCTTAGTATGAAGTCCATATCTAGGTGCCACTGCAAAGCATGTCTTGCTTTAGGAAGGTACACCAAGTTTCATTACGTTCCTATCATTAGCCTTTGATTCACAGCTATCGATTGATGACAAGTTTGGTACTCTTTATTGGATAATAGATCAGTTGCGCTTACTTGGGTAATGTTTCAAAGTCATAGAGCAGGAAAAATGAGGACCAACGTATTTTTTCTTTTTTTTTTTCTACGACTTCTAGATACCAAGATAAATCGATCTAAAAAATACCGGTAAATCGTGAAGTTTGACGTCACGGCATATGCTCCCGTAGGCGATGACACCATAATTCATGACTCCCGCTTCGTTTGTTTGTGCGCAAGCGTTTCTGCGCATTTTGACGTGAAATCTGACGTCACAACTCTTGCTCCCGCTTCGTTTGTTTGTGCGCAAGCGTTTCTGCGCATTTTGACGTGAAATCTGACGTCACAACTCTTTGAACTTGTTAGAACGACAGTTAAAAATTGAATTTTCGACCTTTTAAAGTTACTTTTTCGGAGTTTTGACTCAGATTTGGATTTTTCACAACTTTTTACGTAGGAACCGATCTTTTATTAATAATATTTTCCCAATTGCAACTCCTCCATTCCAAGGTGCGGGCAAATGATTATTTTTCATTTTTTCAAGAACAAATCGGGAATCAAAATAAAAACCCCCCATTAGATTCAAATTTCGACACCGGATGTAGTCAGGGTTTTTTCCACTCCTGGTTTGCCCTCAAAAAAAGAAAAAATAATCACTGCCTGCACCTCAGAATTATCCATTATAAAAAGCCTGTCAAACTCGTCATCAATCGATAGCTGTGAATCAAAGGCTAATAATAGGAATGTAATGAAACTGGGTGTACCTTCCTAAAACAAGACATACTTTGCAGTGACACCTACATTTGGGCTTCATACCAAGAAGAAGTATCCGAGTCCACGAACTTATCAAACGACCCTCGTAAAACGGCATTGCAAGTAAAATTACATACCTGATTTAGATGCTATGTCCCCATTGCTATGTACATCATTGGGTGTGGAGGAAGGAGCAGCAGACGCTCCGTTATTTGTACTGAGTGGCAATACTTGACGGTGAAAGTATAAACTACGAGGCACAGAGGGCAATCCTATTGCCCAAAAAAAGGCACAGACCATGCCTAGGAGCAAAGGTAATAAATTCATTATTTGAAACAGGAATGATATTTAGGGCCGAATGCGTAGTCGTACCTTAATGATTAGGTATTCCTTTTAGTGCTTTCCTAAAATTCATGTGCATAGTGGATCCTAAACTCTTCCTGAAAGTTCCTAATTACGCAAGCGCAATGTGTAGGGGCTCAACCACTTTTTTTTTTCTTCGCTGATAAAGGAAGTTCGAAACACGCTGATCTCAATAGAAATGCTTAAAATTTCATGATCCCAGCCAAGGTATGGAATTTTATCCTCAATATAATTTGAGAATTTGACCACAATAATAGTAGTAGCCTACTGATGAGATTTTTTTATGTTGTAGTACAATGTCATATATACCTAACAAAGGTATGTCTGATTGAGAGGTTGACGAAAAACGCCAACCCCGTCTGAACACGGAAAAAGGAAAAGATTGGTCAACCAGACCTTGAGCAAATTTTTAACTTGACACAATTAATATTATTGATGAAGACTGTTTTGTTCTTATCTGTTACAGATCGAATGTCATGTTTATCTTATAAATCACCTAAAATTTCCTATCTCAACCGACACTTAACTAAAATTTAATATGGTTTTTAGATTTTTAATTCGATACTTGATTAATAATCAGCAACTTATAGACAAATTAGCCGATAGTTACCCTATCAGAAGAGCTGCTCAATGGGTCGTTTATTTCACAAACAAAAGTAAACAATTAACAGAAGATACAATTAAGGAAAATCTTAGTAAACAAAATGTAGATAAGTTGGGTGAAAAACTAGAGGCCTACTTGAAAAATATCCGAGATCAACTGGAAAAGAAATTAAAGCAATAATTTACTGTTTCAGTCTAAATTACTTGGATTTTAATCCAAATCCAAAGTATCTTATAAATTTCAAGTTTTAATTTCCATTATATTAAATTCAGTATGTCGGCAAGGAAACACGCGATCATTCAAATGAAAGATTTTTATTCTGATGAAGAAACCTTACTGAAACCGACTGTTAAAAATAAACTTGTGAAATATTTCACGGTACCAGTGTGGGAAATACCTCGGCGTATCATCCACTCATTCATACCTCCCTACAATGGGACAGCTTTCATACATACAGACCTACTATGTCCTGTACTAGCAATAGTACTCCTTTACTTGACAGTACTCTATGGAATGTCCTATAAAATACCTGTGGCCTATACCAGCACGTCTGTAGAACAAATACTCATCCTCTACGCATTATTAGTCGTTCCTGTGTTCTATACTAGTCAAGATACCTATGATTTACGTGAAAGTTGCGCCATACTGGGCTACAGTGTATTTGGTCATGTCATAACACTAGCCCTTAGTCTACTAATTAGTCCAGGAAATATAAGCTTCTATTTCATAAACCTCATTTTGTTCTGTGGTTTAAACGTCATCCGCCTGATCATTTTGCTTTTGTTTTTCATGAAACACAAGAATATTATTAAGCTCTTAGTAAGTAGCTACCTGTGTATTATCTACTTGTTGTGTAACATTTATGTTTACTTTAGATTTATTCATAGAACATGAGCGTTCTCATGCAACTACCACTACAGCTTTTAGTATAGTAAAATTAGCATGAAAAAATGGGCAAACCTAGACATCTAAAAACAGAAGTTCATATCTATGCCAAACTGTTCAGTACCCTCCCTATATTATTCTATAAAGTCTCCAAAAATCCCTCGTCGGCTTTTGCCGCAAAAACAAAATTTCCTACAATTGGACACCAATAACTTGATGCTACAGTACACCGTTGCCAAGTAAACGTCGATTCTGGAAAAAAAAATATTTCAACTACTTTTCCCTCATAGAATGGTCTTAAATGCGGCACATTTTCTAACCTCTGACTAGTTTCAGTTTATACAGGGTGCGCCAGAAAAACACTGAAAACGGCTCAGGGTAGGTAGATTTCATCATTTCCAACAAGGTTCTGTGGGTCATTTTCCTAACTTCGGCTTTGTTTCCGAGAAACGTCCAAAAAAACAACTTTTTAAAAAATTACAGACCTTGTGTAGGTTTATAGGTCATAACTTTTTCATTTTAATCGATAAAATGTTTTTGTTAAAACCACAAGCCAGAGAACAAAATTTTGATCCGAATACACCCGAGACACGAGTTCCAAAGTTCTTGGTAGGTTTTCAAGCTCGAAAAATTTTACGTCGTCATGTCCGATTTTCACGTTACGAAACACGCGGTTTTTGTCCATTTGGAAAGTTTAGGGTATACGCTTTCTTGTGAGTAAATATAGAGTTAAATTTTCGTCATTTTTACCCACATTTACGCATGCAAAATAAATTTCCTTCAAATTTTCCCGGTTAAAAAACTTACTAAATTCAACGGTCCTATGAGAGAGAGAGAGAGAGAGAGAAAAAAAAAAAAAAAATAAAGGAGCCACCTTGAATATCTTGAACATAGATTGGAATTTCGTAAAATACAAAAACAAGTACTTTTTTTTATTTCGAGGGGGAAACTATTTCTAATGGTCTTCAAGTTTTTACTTTGGAAATCTTAAAGAAGAACCCCCTTTTTCAACACACCAAATAAAAGGTCTCAAAGAGTTAAATACTTGGTACAAGTTTGAATATCATAAACAGGACCGAAGTTATGGATTTTTTAATATTTAAAGTCGCCATGTTCTTTCTCTGATAGGGGAAGTACCAAAAATAACGAAAATATTCTGAAAAGTGACTTTAGGGAGGGTGTGTGAGGCAGCATTTGACAAAATAGTAAAAAATTTAGTACCTACTGGGAGAAAGGCCATTTGTAAAACTAGTCCTTCGATTTTCTGTGACTACTTTAGTTACTTACTAGTTAAGGTATACACAGCTTCAATAGCACCATTATATTGAGTTATATTCTCGTCTACAGTCTTCCATAGAATTTGAACATACGCCATTAGCTGAAAATGTAAAAGGTGCAACGATCAGTATCAGAGCCGGTACAAACATTGGGCACTCCTTACCTTAAAAAGTTTGGGTAGTTCCATAATTTAAATTAAGTTAAGCCCGCAACACGGCATCGGCATTGGAATGAATGCATCAGTTTCTCATGGATTACTGAAGTTCAGCAACGTTGTGCATGGTTGAAATCCGGATGGTGAACACAGAACACCTGAGCAATTGTGTGCTCAGTTTTCCTGGCAACACTCAGGCTAGGTGAGGTACTGAGGCTGAGGTTAATGTGAGTAGACGGGTAGCTTGTTGCCAAATGGTGGTAAAACCCTCGTCACTAAAAAGTTAAAACTCTGTTATACCGTGACGTTAAAACTACAAAATGCAGTAAATATGCTGTACGAAAGAGGTCTTTAGCCAACTTGGTTGGTAGCGCGTCTGCTTTGTAAGCGCTAGGTCGCGGTTTCGATTCCCGCCCGGGGTGGATTTTATCCTGAAAGGATGTTTGTTCCTAGCTTTCTCCTTTACTATCTTCATTCTCTCTTCGATAAAACCTCAGCAGTTACAGTTCTCTCTATCAAATTTAAAAAAAAAATCTGTTTTAGAAATTAAAGTCTACAGAAGGGTCTAGAACTCTAGAAGTTGTGGGAATGATTACCATCGTATACCCACAAGTGCTGAGTGACACCCAGGCAGACCATTTGAGCACGTACGCATTGGTGAAAGCAAATTTGAAATCATCCCACAGATAACCGGCCGCATTGCTCCATGATGAAGATGGAGAAGTGACGTTCTCTAGGGGGAGAAATAATTGCATTATCTCAATTAGTTTGGTGTACAAAAAATCTTTGAACATAATATGTAAGATTTTTTTTCACTTCAGAATGGATTTGGTAGGGAGAAAATACATTGACAGATTGACTAACACTCCTCAGGTAAAAAAAGTATCATGAGACAAAATAAGCTCCATCTTTTATTACAAATGTAAACACCATATTAAATGAGACATTATTATTATTATTTATTTTTTTTTTTCCACTGGACCGATTTTGTACAATTGGTGTGGTAAAATGAGTCCTTTTTCTATATTTAAATAACATGGGGAAATCAATGTAATACAAAGCTCTTCGAATTACTATCAAATTTTATTTGTTTCAATAAACGCTGTTGGGACGTAGTGATATCACTAATTCAGGTCTGGCAGTCTCCAGAGGACTTTGTTGAGCAAGGGGAAGGTGATGGAGGTTCCGAATAGCAGGATTTGGAGGGCTCTGGCTCAGGGTACCGGGGTGAGGCGGTTGAAGATACATATGGGGACGGTTTGCCACAGTCATCATCCTGGGTAGGATTCCAGTTGATCTTGAATTCAATCAAGGTGAACATATAGAACCACAACATATACAGGGTGGTAACTAAGAGTAGAAACTTGTACACTGTCAGGTCACCAATCCAAAATTTATCCAGAGCCGGGATAAGATCGCACATGAGGAGATCGTGAAGCTTGAGGAACCAGCACAGGTATAGCAGTTGTAGTAGAAGTTCAGCGTAGAGGAGAACACGACAGTAGCGGGCAAAGTGACACGGTTTGCTACTCAGTAGAATAAATAATACAACAAGCACAAGGAACGAACAGTTCAGAGCGTTCTTATTACTATCCGACTGACAGAAGAACAGTTCCATGCTGACACGATTGATAATGTTGACACCAATGTGAAGACTAAAGACGAACAAGGTGGCTCCTGCCATCTGCAGGGAGTTTGCTAACACCATGACGGATATATCAGGAGATTATATTATTTTTATTGAATTTAACGCTAAAACTTAGAATTTAGAATGTAAACGGAGAGTTAGGTATTATTTTCTCAGTAAAAATGAATAAAATGAACTAGCTGGCAATGTTCAATGTTCTATACTTCCACCAAGTTAGAACTATATTTTACATGCATTTTGTATGTAGGTATTTTAAAACGGGGCGGGGAAGGTTATATACAAGTTCCGTGGTCACGTAATAAACGTAGGTATAACAAGCAGGGTCCGTCCCTCCGGGAATTTTTTAGCCCGTAGTGATTAGAGAAAATCAGTACCTATGTACCTGCCTAATTTGTTTAATATTCAGTTTATCATTATTCTTGATTTGATTTTACTTTCATGTAATGATTAAAAATCAAGACTAGAGCCCGTTCTCCCTTTATTCCCAATATAATGTTTAAGTCACCCATCCCTCTTTTCATATCCTAGCATAGCCTAACCCAATACATAACAATCTCAAGAGCTACTGGTACCATGTACCTACTATGGACGAACAGGGACTGTGGAAGTCATAGTAATAGATTACCTGTGTTCTGATAGGGAGAACAAACACCTGATCACCAGCCACTGTGAATGTCATAACAGTTTGGAATAAAAGTGACGCAAAACTATTTACGCCAAACACTAGTGCATAACTATCTGGCTTGATGTGTTTAGCTATTTCAGAACTGCAAACAGAAGTGGGATAGGGATTAAAATGACAACCTCCCTTAACTCAGTGAGTATTACGTCTCAGTTTTGATAGGAGGAGCCGTAACAACGGAAGTCTTAATCGTCCCATAATTAAAAATAGAAGAAGGATGATAGGCGAAAGCCAGCCGTTCCAAGAACGAACTTTGTTCATTTAGGATAAAGATCGCTCCAGGCGGGAATCGAACCTGCGACTTAGCACTTAAAAGGTAGACGCGCTACATACTAGCTAGCTAGGCATGCTATATTTATCATTGTTATTTTTTTAAATGTATTTCATATACGGAAACTTACTAAGCAACAGTCATCTGGATATGATACAGGGTTCCGAACAGAACATACACAACATAGCAGAAGATCATTGAACTAGTAAACGCACTAAGAGTGACTAGAATACCTCCCGCCAAAGTTAAGAGGCCCAACAAACTCTCACCATGGATTGTCCAGTCGAGCATTACTCTACCAAAGAGAAATGCAGCGCTGGCACCTGTAAACAAAACCAACAGTCCCAATAAATCAATACATATCTTCATTTACGGTTGAAGGTAGATCAATGAATTCGTAAATTTATGCAGGGTGATTTTTTTAAAAGGAGCCACCTTGAATATCTTGAACATAGATTGGAATTTCGTAAAATACAAAAACACGTACTTTTTTTTATTTCGAGGGGGAAACTATTTCTAATGGTCTTCAAGTTTTTACTTTGGAAATCTTAAAGAAGAACCCCCTTTTTCATACAGCCCCTTGTGTAACTGACTCACTGACTCACTCATACTAATTCTAACCCACTTCTAGATGAGCTCGGAAGATGCGGTTTTCACCATTGGATTCCTTATTTTTTGTAGGTACTGTGCCCCATTCATGTGCATAGTGGATCCTAAACTCTTCCTGAAAGTTCCTAATTACGCAAGCGCAATGTGTATTTTCGACTTTCTTTTACATTTTAATTTCAATACACTGACGTGCAGATAATTTGGAACAGATTGATTTTAAAATGGCTGTAACAGTGTTCAATAAAAACTGTCCTAAATTTTTTGCATTCCAGTGTATATTGTATCCATGGAAACTAACTAAAAATCAATCGAAACTGGTCGATAGCAAATGAACGCGATTAGTATCCAAATAGCACACATGGCCTTGCTGCTTAGCGTGTAAAGAAATAAATAAAGTATCCAAATAGAAGAGAAGAAAATATAGAAATTATTTTTTCATTTCTGAGCTGTCAATGTGAATCTGACCAAGTAAGTGAACAATGTAATTTTAAATTTTCTCGTATTTTTCCTCAATTAATTGATCATAAAATGAAGTTGTTAGTAGCAGAAAAACTTTTTTTGAACAGTTTGATAGGTGAAAAATCGAAAGTGGCCTATGACGAACAGACGCCATTAGTATTAAAGCAGAAGGAAATAAACAACATAGGAAAATGGATACCATAAGGAAAAAGGAAAACTTTATCATTTAGGAACGACTGTGCATTCGGCCCTTTATGTAGCACGTGCTTTAACGCTCACTACCAGCACACAGGGTTTTTCTTAGCACCTTCTTTATATCATATCACATTATATCCATATGTGAAAATACCCAGGGAGTTCCTTCGACTGATGTAAGGATATTTTATATTTTACCATATGAGCCCAAATCCGGATATGTTCGAATTTTGAACAAATTATCAATTGTTTTCATATGGCACAGGCACATGCACATCGAAATAGCAATACATGCTGTTCTAGCACGATATTACGTAACTTTAGATTGATACATATGTTTCGTTGGGAACCTATTATACGTCACATAAGAGATTTGTTTTAAAATCCTGCAATCGTGGCATTGATTACTTTCACTCATTTATCAAAAACATGGCACTTATTCATTTTCTTTTTTACGAGGCTGAGGGGGTTTTGTATAGGCAAGCGCAATGACCAAGATAAGCACCTCGTGTTTAATAGGATTTATCACTGCTAATGCTAATTTAGTGTACAATAAACAAACAACATTGTCTTTGAGTATAAGATGCCTTTACACAAGGGTCGTATTTGGGGGGGGGTACATTTTCTCCTATACTGTAGACCAGACGGATTTTGAAGTTGGCCCCCCTGGGACCGACCCTGGCCCCGACCTAAATTTGGCAAGTGCTTCAAAAAATGGTATTTCAAAAGATAAAACACTACCTATTCTAAATTTCAGCTTCTCTCCTTTAGCCGTTCAAAACATATTCAGGGGTCCCCGCACTGTATGTATTCATAGTTCAATCCAATCTTTTCTGACAGCTGATCGCCGGAAATATAAAGCATGTTAATAGTGAGCGATATGCCTCACGTGAGCCTTTTATCATAGGTCAGTTATGTCTTATGATAAAACTTCGACACATAATTTAATCTATGAGTTTACACCAATTTTATTTAGAATCTAATCGATTGACTTCGCAGTGGTCGGAGTAAAGAAACAACTTGTAGCGATTCTACTGTTGAATGCCGTACAATCAGTACATGGGTATAAGTATAGGAATTTCCTCTTATTTGCTCACCTCCCAGTGTTAGATCATTTAACTGATCTATGGTCATAATGTTACCTATCAGTAACACTTGTGACACGATACTTGATATGAATCGTCCACTCAGTACTGCCCCGCGCATATAACTCGTCACTTGCTGAAAGTACTGGGGTTCAACTTTGGCATAGATATATGTGTAGTAGGCAACTTCAGTGGAGCCATAGGTCCCATAAAATATCTCCATGATCTGAAAATCACACAAAACATCATTGGTGCTGATTTTAAATAACAAAGGCATTGTATATAATATTCGAAATTCAGCTTATATGTATATCACAATAAGATGATATTCCAACATTTATTGATTCTCTGATACATGTACAGCAGTGGTTCTCAAACTTTTTTTGCATGGCGCCCCCTTTGGGCATATTCTCATTTTTTCACGCCCCCCCCACCTACCTTACCCAAACCCTCGGTATATTATTTTTACCTATGGGTTTTATGGAATAACAAAACGAACCAACCTCAGTGGCTCAAGCAGTTAGCGCGGGAGGAATTTCAGAACTGGAGGTTTATGGTTCGAATTCCTCATAAAGTGAAACAGCAGTGATAATATATAAACACGTATCTCAAGATACTAGAGTTGGAGATTAAGTACCTGGTAGGTAATTTTGGTATAAATTTGATTTTTTTTTTCATAGGAAAAGCTTTCGCCCCCCTGATTTGTCTCCACACCTCCACCCGCCGAGGTTTGAACCTTCAGAAAACACCCTTCAACAAGAGCTATTTCCCTTCACCTACAATTGATATTGCCGACATAATTGCATGCCCTTTTTCCCCCCCCCCCCCCCCCCCCCCCCCAGTTTGAGAACCTCTGATGTACAGGGTGAAAAAAATCAACCGTCATACAACAAAAGGCTTTTGCCCTTCACCTACAAATGATATTGCTGAATATCTATAATAACTGGGTTGTTGTTCCCATCAAGCAGACGGGAAACACAGGATTCGTCTCTATTTTAGGTAGAAGATTCACCTCAGGGAAAAGATGTTGCACGATGGGTATCAGATTTCTTCATTCAAAAAAGGTCCATATCTGATTTCAAATGCAAAATGCTTTGAAAAAACCCATTTCAAATTCAAGATGTAAATGTACATTTTGAATTTTCCATCTTGCATTTCGTGATTCGCACATCTCTGAAGCAGTCACTTGTAGCATTGTAAACCCCCCTGAGCTAATCTAGAGTATAGGTATAGACCCATCCAAAGAGCCAATTAATTATTCCTTATCTCCTGTTATAAAAGTCTATCCGGGAGGTCACAATCAGGTGATATTACAACTTGTTGAAAAGGTACGTATCTCTAAATAGAAGCAGACAGAAGGTATCCTAAATAACCTAAATATATACAGCCCCTTGTGTAACTGACTCACTGACTCACTCATACTAATTCTAACCCACTTCTAGATGAGCTCGGAAGATGCGGTTTTCACCATTGGATTCCTTATTTTTTGTAGGTACTGGGAAAAATCGGAAAATCCCGAAATTCCAAACCGTTCCCGAGATATGGACGTTTTTTAGTCCCCCCATAAGAAATACACAGGGAACAAGGTTTGAGGCCAGCAAAACTTTTCCTACGTTTAATATTTTCCTCTCGCTTTTAGTTTTCAGTTTTCATTTCTTCGAAACAAGACTCAGGGACGATATTAGTTTTCAGGGGCGAAGCCAAGGGAGCGCGAAGCGCGACCTCATGCACACCCCGCGAAGCCCCGGGAGCGCGCAGCGCGACCGTAAACAAGGGAGCGCGAAGCGCGACCACATGCACAACCCCGTGAAGCCCCGGGAGCGCGCAGCGCGACCGTAAACAAGGGAGCGCGAAGCGCGACCACATGCACAACCCCGTGAAGCCCCGGGAGCGCGCAGCGCGACCGTAAACAAGGGAGCGCGAAGCGCGACCACATGCACAACCCCGTGAAGCCCCGGGAGCGCGCAGCGCGACCGTAAACAAAGGAGCGCGAAGCGCGACCCGCATCAACCCTCAAGCGTTGTACAGTCGTTCGCGGGACACCCTGTATACAGCCCCTTGTGTAACTGACTCACTGACTCACTCACTCACTCCTACTAATTCTAACCCACTTCTAGATGAGCTAGGACGATGCGGTTTTCACCATTGGATTCCTTATTTTTTGTAGGTACTGGGAAAAATCGGAAAATCCCGAAATTCCAAACCGTTCCCGAGATATTGACGTTTTTTAGTCCCCCCATAAGAAATACACAGGGAACAAGGTTTGAGGCCAGCAAAACTTTTCCTACGTTTTATATTTTGCTCTCGCTTGTAGTTTTCAGTTTTCATTTCTTCGAGACAAGACTCAGGGACGATATTAGTTTTCAGGGGCCAAGCCAAGGGAGCGCGAAGCGCGACCTCATTCACATCCGCGAAGCCCCGGGAGCGCGCAGCGCGACCGTAAACGAGGGAGCGCGAAGCGCGACCCCATGCACAACCCCGCGAAGCCCCGGGAGCCGCAGCGCGACCGTAAACAAGGGAGCAAGCACAACCCCGCGAAGCCCCCGGGAGCACGCAGCGCGACCGTAAAAAGGGAGCGCGAAGCGCGCGACCATGCAGCGCGAAGCGCGACCCCATGCACAACCCCGCGAAGCCCCGGGAGCGCGCAGCGCGACCGTAAACGAGGGAGCGCGAAGCGCAACCCCATGCAGAAATTCCGCGAAGCCCCCGGGAGCGCGCAGCGCGACCGTAAACAAGGGAGCGCGAAGCGCGACCCCATGCACAACTCCGCGAAGCCCCGGGAGCGCGCAGCGCGACCGTAAACGAGGGAGCGCGAAGCGCGACCCCATGCATAAATTCCGCGAAGCCCCCGGGAGCGCGCAGCGCGACCGTAAACAAGGGAGCGCGACCCCATGCACAACCCCGCGAAGCCCCGGGAGCGCGCGGAGGAAAATGAGTAGCTATGTAATATAATGCGCATAGCGACCGGTGCCAGCATGGTAGGTAAACATTGGATTTTAGGAAGGAAAATGAGTAGCTATGTAATATAATGCGCATAGCGACCGGTGCCAGCATGGTAGGTAAACATTGGATTTAATGATTATTGAGATATTGGAAAAATCCTACAATGCTGCAGTGAGCACCAAAGTTGTGACATAATAACACAAAGAAACTGCCATTTGAGTGGCAGGGTTCTCCTAGAGGAGCTCTTCTACCCAACCACTAAACTTTTCTTTCACTGAGCCTTTAAGATATTTCACCAGGGAGGTCTTGAATGCTCCTAGACTTTGTGAGTCTCTTATATCCCTAGGAAGAGAATTCCATAATCTAACTGCAGATCTATTTTCATCATTTTTTTATATATACAAAATAAGAAAGAGCCACAGTGGTATAGATGGAGAGCGAAACACTTTAACTATGCACTTAGTAAAGTAAAAGATAGGAAAACTAAGTGAGAGAAGGAGAGAGGGAGAGAGAGGGAAAAAGGAGGAAAATCAAGGGAAGAATGGAAGAGGAGGAAAAGGAGAAAGCTGGAAATCTCAGATTCAAAACACGGCTCACTTTACCCACAAAACAAGAGAGGTGACTCTCTTAGTATGGGGAAGTTTGCATCCATTAATTTCTGTGCCCTAATGAAAAATATAAGTACCTAATACCACCCTACTAAAAATTAAAAACACAAATGGGCTCAGAACTGACAGAGTTTTCCATTTTACACTTTCTTTTGTGTATATACCCTTGCAATATTGTAATCTATAATTGATGCAAATAAATAAATTACAATTACATGGTAAGAATTACCATATACCGATTTAATGAAATATGAAAAATTATTACTTAATAAGATCAAGGCATGTCGATCCTTGAAATTTGGGGTCCCAGAACTGAGCGGGTCCAATAGATGATAAAAAAAAAGAAACCGATTTTAATGATTAAAAAAAAAAAAAAAAAACTTGGTCTACGTACGTACCAATATTAACAAGAAAGGGGCTGAAGTGAAAAAGATAGGAGAGGGCAAAGGGCCCATGGCAAATTCAATGGTGATGTCGAAATCCAGGTTTGAACTCCGGAAGTGGCACTTTATGTATAAAAGTCGTCATTTCTTGATAAATTCAAATGAGAACCTTAATCTTGTTTTTGAAATCTACATTGAATTTCATAGGGAACCAAATAATCTTTGGCTATTATTGGTAAGTGGTAAATACGGGGACAATTTTTTATTATTATTATTATTTTTTATCCTGAACAAGGAATGTGAAATATTAAATTTGTGTAGTTTTAGGTGCTGAATAACCTGGTGACATTAGTTTTCCATTAACTTTTACTGTTGAGGTCTTGGGTGTAAGGTTATAGTTTAAACACCCCCTGTACCAATATGTCACATCACTTGTTCAGGATGTGAAAAGAATCTTGCCCCCCACACTTTCCTACACATAATAGCAAAAGATTATTTGGTTTTCCATGAATTTCAATGTAGATTTGAATCTTATATTATAAAATCAAGATCCATTCACTCATTCACATTTCACAGTCCACATTTCATATTCACACACTGATCGCTCTATCTCCTGAACCACAACACCTAGAAAGCTGAAATTTGGTAGGAATATTCCTTTTATGGTCTAGTCAGAGGTTCTCAACCGGTGGTACGCGGATACATTTTAGGTGGTACGCAGTCATATATTAATAATAACAATAAAAAATGTTGAATGGTGGGGAGCTCATTAGGATCTGTTTAAAATTAAATGACTGTTCAATGTACTAATTTAAGATTGTTTTTAATGTACAATTTCATTTTGTATCTAAGTAAATTCCATGTACAATGTACATACATACATACATACATACATACATACATACATACATACATACATACATACATTATAGCATGCATTTTCATTTTCCTAAACATGACCAAATGTAATTTTTCATTATTATTATTACCTATATAATTATATATAAATATATGGTGGTACGTCAAAATCTCTGAAAATTTCAAGTGGTACGTGTTTACTAAAAGGTTGAGAACCCCTGGTCTAGGTGTGCAATAAGAAAGCGAAAATCTAAACCGATCCTGAGATATGATCAATTTTTGATAGCTAAAATCTCCATAAGAAATACACAGGAAGAAGAGACTGCGGGAGAGAAATGTTCCGCTCTCGACCAACATTTTGAGTTTCGTTTGTTTTTAGTTAGATAACTACGCAGCCAATAGGGAGCGCGCAGCGCGACCGTATTTTTATTATTTTCTACAAGTTTGGCCATGCCTCGGAATGAACTAGCGGGAGACAACTACGCAGCCAATAGGGAGCGCGCAGCGCGACCGTATTTTTATTATTTTCTACAAGTTTGGCCATGCCTCGGAATGAACTAGCGGGATTCCAGAGCAAAGTGACGGAATTCAGCTAGTAATGAAATAAAAATGAGGGCTCTCATTAGATTTTCTAGAGAAATTACTTTTAGATAAAAAGTGCCACTTCTGGAGTTTGAACCTGGATTTTGACATCACCATCAAATTTGCCATGGGCCCTTTCCTTTCTGTAGAAGAAAACAAAACTTCAAAATTCCAAGCTAAAGTTAGGTTACAAGGGGTTCACTAGGACTTCTGAGCCATGCTGTATATTCAGCCTTACAGATGGGACTTTTAATTATGCAGAAGCCACGACAGTGGAAAAGAAAGCCCCTTTTTAGTCTGTCCTTCCTTTTTTATTACAATAGTAATAAAAAGGTATAAGGGACGGACTATTGTATTTCCTTCGGTGTCTGTTAGTTGGTCTGTCTGTCCCCATAGAAGGACTTTATTTATTTATTATAATTTTTATTGTACATGATATACAAAATGGTATGAGTACAACGTCATGATTGCTTAACCTAGGCCCTAGATAAGACAGACAGACACACACACGGACCAATGGCTGAAACTTTGGATTTAGGCTCTAGGACAGACAGACGGACAGACAGACAGACACACACACGGACCAATGGCTGAAACTTTGGATTTAGGCTCTAGGGACCTCAAAACGTGTTTTGGCACTAAAATTTGACCATCGAAAATTTGACCCGATTACATTACTTTCCTTCCTATAGGATAAGGAAAGTAAAAAGACGAGAAACTCCCGGTTTTGACCCGATTACATTACTTTCCTTTCTATATAAGCAAGGTAAAAAAGAAAAATTTTTTTCGCGATTTTCAAGATTTTTGAGCCTATCAGAAAACCGGTTAAACAAATCGTAGAAAGGTGGATAAGGAAGGTAAAAAAGAAAAAAAAATTTCGCGATTTTCAAGATTTTTGAGCCTATCAGAAAACCGGTTAAACAAATCGTAGAAAGGTAAAGGTCGGGTTTTGGCGTTTTGGAGATTTCGCATCTACTTTCACGTCCGACCAGGAATATCAAATAAAATTTGCTTAAAGTTGAAGGGAAGTGGGAGAAAAGTTCGTTGGATGCAACATATCTAACAAAGGGTTAAAATTACCATTTACTGAGTAATGAACTAATGACAATAGTGGTAAAAAAAATCGGTACCAAAGGGTTAATATATATATAAAAAAAAACACATTAGGCGCACATAAGGGTTAAGTTTGAAAAAGTAAAATTAACTACATAATTATGTACTTCAGTACTTATCTATATGTAGTTATGAAGGCAATGAAATCAATTTTCAACAATAAAGGTACATCAAACAAACATGTGTAAGAAAATAAGGAGTTTATCTCAACGAAATTTACATTTTTTTTTTTTTTTAAATATTTAATTTGGATTCGTGCTATCAACTTTTCTCGAATTCTTTGGGTCATCCAGTCATCCACTGCCTCACATAAATAACTGTTGGCACTTATATGCTTTCTAATGAATGGTCCAATCCACTGGGCACTAAGACTTGCAGTTTTTCCTTCCACAGCACTTGACAATGCATGATTCCTCACATACACCTCTTGTCCAACTTGAAGTTCTTTTTTTGTTTTCACTGGAACCACTGTATCCCTTTTGGTAGTCCTTAAGATTGTCCTTGACCATTTTCTCAGTTTGAGACCGAGTTACTTTTCTTTGTTCAGCACAATCATCCTGAGAAGAAATCTGTTCAATTTGTCGAATTGTGTGAGATAGAGGTCCAATGTCAACAAAAGTCGCTCAAGCAATAGGGGGCCACAGTGACAAGCTTTTCTTTCAACAAAAGTTTAAACCTATGGAATGGACATCTCGAGTTTGTCTCAGTTCTAAAGGAAGCTTGTTGTATATTTCTATACCAAGTTTGTGGTAAGATTTGTCCATAAGTTTATTCTTTGTTGTTACAAGATTATCTTTGTGACGAGTGTTGTGGAGATGCACGTCACTGTGTTTTGTAAGAGTAGGGTACCTACATCTTGTGGATGAGGGTACAGGCATCTAGAATTAGCTGAGCATAGATTGTAAGACTACTAAGATTTATACAGTAAGGTTTACATGATGTTCTGTTACCCACTCCAAAGATGGCCCTCACTGCCCTCTTTTGCAAGAGGAAGACCTCATCGACATTGGAAGAGAATCCCCAGTATATTAGGGCATACCCCATTAGACTGTGGAAGTAGGAGACTTATCCAAACCTGGTTGACCTATATATCAAATTAAAGGTCTTTTTACCAGGAACACGGAAGTGGTGGTGCACATTTTGTCCAGAAAACCATAAAGCAAAAAAAAAAAAAAAAAAAACCCTGGTTTTTGGGGGATTTTTTTTTTCCACATTTTCTCACACAAATGAGCTCTAATCTTGAAATTTGTTGTGACGACCTATGAACTCAAAGCGAAAAAGTTTTAGATAACACTTCAGTCGTTAATTTAAGACCGGTTTCAGTGTCATCTATGTTAAGCTACACCAAGCAAGGCCAATAAATGGATGGGTGACTTAAACATTATATTGGGAATAAAGGGAGAACGGGCTCTAGTCTTGATTTTAATGTGAAAGTAAAATCAAATCAAGAAGAATAATAAACTGAATATTAAACAAATTAGGTAGGTACATACATAGGTACTGATTATTGGATGGGTGACTTGAACATTATATTGGGAATAAAGGGAGAACGGGCTCTAGTCTTGATTTTAAATCATTACATAAAAAAAAATAAAAAATCAAATCTAGGTATAATAATAATAAACTGAATATGAAACAAATTAGGTAGGTACATAGGTATTTCTTTAACCACAGTTGAATAAACTACGGGCTAAAAAATTCCCGGAGGGATGGACTTAGATTGTTGTATTTAACCTAACCTTATAACACTAATCACTGCTCTTATTGTGAAAACTACTTTTTGCATTTAACCTAACCCTATAATAACACTGGTCACTGCTTGTTTGTACCAGTTCCTTTGGTAGCAATCTTCCACTGACATGACTTCTGCACAAGTACCGGACTTTACTTGTTTGTACCAGTTCCTTTGGTAGCAATCTTCCACTGACATGACTTCTGCACAAGTACCGGACTTTTTTCAATAAGCATGAATTTGAAGATTGTCATGATATAATGGTATAATGAAAAAACTTGTTCTGAGCTGACAGTTTAAATAAAGCACTACTTATACTTATAATAACCTCACCCAGCCTGAGTGGAGCCAGGAACCCCACAGCAAGCAATTCCCCGGATGGTCACCCATAAAGGTACTAAACAAGCTACTCACCTCTTTAATTTGACCTCAACTAGACCAAGTAGAGCCAGGAACCCAGCAGCATGTGATTCCCCAGATGGCCACCCATCTAGGTACTAAACACGCGCATCGATGCTTAACTTTAATGATCCGTCGGGAACAGTGCATCCAACGAGCTACGTGCTATCACCGCTGGTTTGGTTTGGACTTAATGAAAATGAAATGAAATGTATTTTTTTTTTAAGAGGTTTGACAGAGGGAACTGTAACTGCTATGGTCTTATCGTCCCGAAATCGAAGGGAGAAGGAAGACAGGATAGAAGAGGTTTGACAGAGGGAACTGTAACTGCTATGGTCTTATCGTCCCGAAATCGAAGGGAGAAGGAAGACAGGATTAAGAGGTTTGACAGAGGGAACTGTAACTGCTATGGTCTTATCGTCCCGAAATCGAAGGGAGAAGGAAGACCGGATAGGAGAAAGCCAACCGTTCCGAGAACGAACATTATCCCATCAGGATAAAATCCGCCCCGGGCGTTGTTCCGTGTTCCCCAATTCAAAGTTAAATTTTGAAAATTTCGCGCGGAAAAGAATCCAGGTGTATTTTATTGAATGAATGGGTACCACTCATTTTATTATTCGAAACAAAAATGGATCAATATGGCCGACTTTTTTTTTTCATCTTCAACACCCTGGCTGCCAAGCCCGATCATGTTTCTTGCTTTTTGCAAACTCCTGTAGAACTGGAGGAACCACACAACACGAGCTCAGATTAATTTGAATGATACCGGGCTTCACCTTAAAATAGAAATGGGAATAGATAAATCAATATTAATATGATTGACTAGTGGTTGACCCGTCCTTTGTACGGGACCACCACACACAAACACACCCCCCCCCCCCCCCCC
>NW_007377496.1:275477-281021 GCF_000475195.1 Diaphorina citri
CCGCCCCCCCCACACACAAACACACCCATCACACCACACCCATCACACACCCACCACATACACGCACACACACCACACCCATCCCACCACACACATACATAACCCACCACACACACCTATCACACCTACCCACCCATCACACACACACACCCATCACACACACACACCCATCACACACATCCACTACACACATACACACGGTCGCGCTACGCGCTCCCTGACATGTCCCACAGAGCAGCATAATAGGCATAACTTTGAATCGCCGCCATTTTGAATCAGGATGAAATGTGATAATTTTAAGTAGCCTATGTCACCCCGAGTACTCTTCCTAACAACCAAAAAAAATTTCATCAAAATCGGTTGAGCCGTTTTCTCGTGAAAAAAGGACAAAAACGGGTCTATTAGGCCATTTTCTTCACGTTTTCACGTTTTTGAACCGCCGCCATTTTGAATCAGGATGGAATGTGAAAATTTCAAGTAGCCTATGTCACCCGGAATACTTTTCTTAACAACCACAAAAAATTTCATCAAAATCGGTCGAACCGTTTTCTCGTGAAAAGAGGACAACCAAAGGTCTATTTAGCGTAACAGACAAGTCGCCGCTTCAACGCGCGCGCACGCTCGGCGTAGGCCTCGTCGGGGAAAGGTATGATTACTTGAGCGTCCGCTAGGTTCGCTTCGGTTTTCGGTTTCGGTTTTCGTTCCCGTGCTAAATCTAAAAACATGATGTAAACAAGATGGCGCCAACATGGGTTGCGTTATGGGGATCAGGATTCGATGCGAAATCTCCCTAATAAAATACACCTGGATTCTTTTCCGCGCGAAATTTTCAAAATTTAACTTTGAATTGGGGAACACGGAACAACGCCCGGGGCGGATTTTATCCTGATGGGATAATGTTCGTTCTCGGAACGGCTGGCTTTCTCCTATCCTGTCTTCCTTCTCCCTTCGATTTCGGGACGATAAGACCATAGCAGTTACAGTTCCCTCTGTCAAACCTCTTAAAAAAAAAAAAGTCACAGAGCATTGGAGAGAGGGTAGGTTTCTTCCAAAAACTGCACCAGCTGCTCAATAGGCCTCGCGCCATTACCTGGTAAACTTTACCATCGGTTAATGCGGGTTTTGTTGTTTTGGATAGAAGAAAGTTTTTGAGGGCGAAATGCCTACGCGGAACTTTTCGTCCGCAATTCGAAAATGGTAACTGCCCCCCACCCACCCCAAATATTGGGTTTGTATGAAGTTCTTACCATTCTTTATTATTTGAATTCAGGTAGAAAATATTGTGTTTGAATTCAGGTTATTTAGGTATTGATGAGTTTGAAAATGGAAAGCTATTCTTCTCAAACTCAATTTAGGTAATTCATTTCAATTCAATTTAAGTGATTTTTTTTTTTTTTTTTTTTTTCCCCCATAGTCACCCATTCTAACTCCAAGTGTAGGGCGGACACTAATTTCTATCACAATATCTATCTAATAAGAATACAATAATTATTTAAAGTCAATATTTAAGGGTATTTGAGTGGAATTTTTGAGTGTATGGCCGCCATACACGCCCTACATGGACGCTACGCCACTGGTTTTTAATTTTAATAATAATCTTCTTCTTCGCCTTTTCCCATGTTCAGATGGGGTCGGCGTTTGTCGTCGGCCTCTCAATCAGTTTTAGAGTGATTGCTTTGAGGCCAACTGGTTTTGGCTAAACAAAATTTTCCAAGTGGGATGCCCTTCGCACTCAACCTTCGTTATTGATATAGCGTGAGGAAATTTGGACTAGTCTACTCCCTGTTTATAGTCCCCTACCTAGACGCTGATCTACTCTCTGTTTATAGTCCCTCAGCCAGACTTTTAATTTTAATAATAATAAACTTCATAAAACCTTGTTCTGTAACGTCCTTTTTATTACGTAAGACGTATAGGTACCTTCTGTTCAATTTCTATACATGGCCCCCTACCTAGACGCTGATCTACTCTCTGTTTATAGTCCCTCAGCCAGACTTTTAATTTTAATAATAAACTTCATAAAACCTTGTTCTGTAACGTCCTTTTTATTACGTAAGACGTATAGGTACCTTCTGTTCAATTTCTATACATGTGAATTACATTCATTCGTACCTTTGTAAAGTGTGTGTGTGTGTTTTTTTTTAAAAGCAATTTTGGAAACAATGTGTAACGTTTGTGTACGTGGTGTGTGAGTGAGTGGTGGTGAAGCGCGGGTACCTACATGACAAACATCAAGTGGATGTCTGGGGTTTTTTCCAAACATTATTTCACTAGGGGTATGTTTTGTACCTGCATTTTCAGAAGTTCTGAACAAACATCAAGTGGATGTCTGGGGTTTTTTCCAAACATTATTTCACTAGGGGTATGTTTTGTACCTGCATTTTCAGAAGTTCTGAGAGAAAATAAAATTTTCTGAATATTTTCATCCCATTTCTTATGATTTTTTTCATCCAACAGAAACATGCGCAGCTTGTTTTTAATCTTCTGATTTTCACGTTCAGTAGGGTTCTGACGTGGACAATAAGTTGTAGTAATATAATGCTTTATCTTCAATATATCACAGGCATTTAACAACAATTGAGGTTTGAAATAATTTTACCCACTGCCACTAGATAGCAACAGTGGTATGATTTTGAATGTTTTGAACTAAACGTTATCAGCCGATAACAATACTATCTCATTATGTCTATTTTTCACGGAGCTATGAACCATTTTCTTCTGAGAAACACGTACATAAGCTCGTGCAAGGTGGACTTTCTGTGATAAAAATGAGGTAACGTACACATTTACCATACATACCCTACTGATAGTAGTCCGCTATCCACGAGCTTTACGTACGTGGTTCTCAGAAAAAAATGGCATGCCGGCAGGTTCCACCTTTTGCTACTGGTCAAATTGCCTCTTGAAATTAAGAAAATGCTGAACAGGGAAATTTCTAAATAAAAACTTACTGAAAGATACCAAAAAGATAACTTTACCGTTTGAAATTTTACTAATTTTATGGATTTTTTGTTTGTTGCAGATTTCAATGGTGAAAACCATTTTTCTCTATAATTAACTGAAAAAAATTAGGACCGGTTTATTGGGGGAAGGTCGTGTATTTTTAAGAAAGAAGAAAATCGCGGATATTTCGGAAACGAAGCGAGATAGGAAAAAAGTTATAGAATACTTTTTGTTGAAAATAATCTCAGGAATCTATCCTAGGCTTTTGGTAACGTTTTTCGTGTTCACCCTGTATAGCAGCTTTAGGTATGTGTATGTTCTCACTTAGTATGTTTGGTCTTCATCATTAAGCTTCATTTTCCACGTCCGTGCATACTATATAGCCTTTACTCACGAGTACTCCTCTGCACACCACATGGGTTTGATATTTCACTGCCCATGATAAAGACACGGTTTTGTTTTTGAACAAATCCATGACAGGAGCTTGGTACAGAATATCTGAAATGAGGAAAATGTATATAGACTTGCCTGTATATTACTTACAATAGTGGACTTTTTTTTGTTAATCTTACTCCTTATGCATCAAAAATAAATAAATAAATTTAGACTTACGGCCCTGATGGCCTCCAGGGCTGAAAATGGCTATTTAAAAGTATTCTTTTTGGGACTGAATTTCAATATGAACCATTAGTGGGACTTATTTGAAACACAAATTAACAATCAATATGAATTTCCCATATTTGCTGCTTCCCTTCCCTTTTTGGTGAAAGAATGTACATGGAAAAATAAAAATTTGAATATGTATGTAGGCCATAACTATGACCCTGATTATTGAATCAACCTCAAATTACTACGTTCTCTAATACCTTTGATATGATGTACACAAGTATGGGGTTCTCAGTTGAGATTTTAAAGTTGACCCCCCTTGGGGCCTCCCCCCTTATAGGGCCAAAATGAGATCCCCTTAAAAATAAGGACATACGTGTTTTAACGTTTTTCCTAATTTCAAACGGTTCTGGAGTTAAGAGTGAAAAGTCTAAGAAACTTTTTCTTACAATCACTTTTAAATGCTTAGTTACGACATGTATGACAAGAAAAAAACATTAAAAATATTAAAAAAAAAAAAAAAAAAAAAAAATTTNGTTTTTTTTAAAAGCAATTTTGGAAACAATGTGTAACGTTTGTGTACGTGGTGTGTGAGTGAGTGGTGGTGAAGCGCGGGTACCTACATCAGCTAGTACAAAATAAAATAAAGTAAGATAAAAGACATTGGTAGAGCACTAGGTATTATACCTACAGCTACAGAACTACACGCTACACAGACGTCAATTCACTGCACAGCAAACTTCATAAGATTCTGAATCAATCCCAGAATTCCCAGAGCTTTTTAACTTACTATTAGCTACAGCCTGTTGTAAATACTGTACTTCACAAGACTTCACAAATATCTTGACACTTGTTCTACTGTTCTGAATATCACCAGGAGATACAGTTGCGAATGGAGATCCTCTATTGATTTCTACAATATTAGGTGTTTTTGGCTTTACAATATCCTCCTCAAATTCATCCAAGTCCTTTCCATATTTTTCTTCAAGAGTTAATCTGATGCTTTCTGCAAACTGTAAAATGAAGGCCATTTATAAATAAGAGATAGACTTATAAAATAGGATTACTTTTATGATAAAAGTGATACCCCACTTGAAATTAGATACTAATACATTTTACATACTTGGGGAAGAAAATCTACAATTTGCTGCCTCAGTCACTCAAGGATCAGGCACAGATTTCAGACAACAAAAGAAACAAGCGCACATTATGGAGATACCTATAAATTCATTTTTTCTTCAATTGAGGCAATTATCTTATCTTCAACAATACATACCGCCCTTTAATTACAAGGTTTTATCTACTATTATTATAAATTTAATTGACTAGGTATAATCCTAGAATTAGCTAGGTACCTACGATTATAATAATGACTGTTCAAATAAATTTAAGAGGTAAAACAAATAATAATAAAGCCTGGCGTGAACATCACACGACTTTCCTTATCCCATTGAATTACACTGGTCTAGAAAATGAACGACCTGCTAGTTGCAAGCCATAGCCTTTTAAAAATCAAAGTTGACCTTGAAAGGACACCTGGTTAAGTGGTTAAATTCCAGAGGTCACCAATAAATGTCCCCCAAAAATTTAGGACAATCAGCGAAAACACGAATTACGAGTATCTATCTTCATTAGTTTTTGAGACATTTGAATGTATCGTTTATTTTTGGACACCCTGTACTAAGCAAAATGTACAGACAAATCTACATTGTATTTTACATAAGATAATAATGTACAACAAAATTGTGTTCTCATTTGAAATTCCAAAGTTGGTACCAAGTTCGCAGATTTTGCAAAAGTGTACCTATGCAAATTATATGTATATATATATTTTTAAGATCAAAAAATACGATTTTTTATTCATTTTTCGAAAATTCCAACAGATTCAGAGCAATTTGAGTGGGTTATATGGTGACACCCTGTAAATTCGCTCTTGGCTCTTTCAAAAACTAAGAGGGGGGGGGGGGTATGAACAAACTGTATGGGGGGGTTGGC
>NW_007377496.1:281597-281832 GCF_000475195.1 Diaphorina citri
TGGTCGAGCCATTTTCTCGTGAAAAGAGGACAAAAACGGGTCTATCAACAAAATAGACCATTTTCTTCACGTTTTTGAACCGCCGCCATTTTGAATCAGGATGGAATGTGACAATTTTAAGTAGCCTATGTCACCCGGAGTACTTTTCTTAACAACCACAAAAAAATTCATCAAAATTGGTCGAGCCATTTTCTCGTGAAAAGAGGACAAAAACGGGTCTATCAACAAAATAGAC
>NW_007377496.1:281842-305210 GCF_000475195.1 Diaphorina citri
CAGTGGCGTAGCGTGGTCTAACTCCAAGTGTAGGGCGGACACTAATTTCTATCACAATATCTATCTAATAAGAATACAATAATAATTCAAAGTCAATATTTAAGGGTATTTGAATGGAATTTTTGAGTGTATGGCCGCCATACACACCCTACATGGACGCTACGCCACTGGTTTTTAATTTTAATAATAATCTTCTTCTTCGCCTTTTCCCATGTTCAGATGGGGTCGGCGTTTGTCGTCGGCCTCTCAATCAGTTTTAGAGTGATTGCTTTGAGGCCAACTGGTTTTGGCTAAACAAAATTTTCCGAGTGCATATTACATAGGTAGTTTACCTCATGAGGTGTGTTCTAATTTTTACCACAGAGGTCTTGCTAGCTCTGAGGATAGGGCGTCTGCCTTGTAAGCGCTAGGTCTCGGGTTCGATTCCCGCATCCCACCCAAGGCGGATTTTATCCTAAACAGATAAAGTTCGTTCTCGGAAACGGCTTTCTCGTATTCTGTATTCCTAATCCTACCTTGGAAAAGTTGGAACCTACCTTGGCTCTATTGTAGAACTGGATGAATATGTCTTCATGCAAATCACTCAGTCCAATCCTAGAAATTTTTTTTTCTTCAACCAGTGTCTCCAAAGTTGCCCACAAGGTTTCGAGCTCTGATAACAGCTGTTCTGGACTCTTCTCCTTACTACTGCTAGTATTGTAAGCAAGAACGACACTGTCCACGGCCTGACCCTCCAGGTATTTTAGAACTGCAATCAAATATTTGTTTTTAATTTTAATAATAATCTTCTTCTTCGCCTTTTCCCATGTTCAGATGGGGTCGGCGTTTGTCGTCGGCCTCTCAATCAGCTTTGTGAATATGTAGTATAAAATTTTGTTTTATAACATTATAACCAATAGACAAATCATTGATGCACTCTGACATGCAGCAACTGAGCCATTACCATTAGTGAAAAAAAGAGAAGGGTTTGGTCAAGTTTGGTGTGACTTTAATGTAGGCCTCAGCTCTCATGGGTTAAGTGAAACTGGAACTTTAAGTATCTTTCACAAGAATGTTTTCTGATTATTAAAATGACAAAATCCAAAATTTAAGAGTTAAGAATTGAGAACCAACCAACTTACCAGATGCAGAGGCACAGATATTCACTCTCTAGAATCTTAGGAGATAAGTTGTGAGAAAACTGAGATACCTTAAATATAGTCTATGACTTAATTCAAAACACACCTTGTACCTATTTATGTAGAAGTAGAAAACACCTAACCATAAAGGAAGAGTAAAACTGTAAAACTATACTTAGCATTAGCACCTACCCATAAGTGCTATGACTCAAAACTCAAAAGTCTCAAAACGGACTATTTATCTGCTAACTGCTATTGTCTGCATTGTCTGATTTGTCTGTTCTCTATCATCCTAACAGGTATACAGATTACAGGTACGTAAAGGTAACAGGTAGGTATGACTGGTATGAGGTATACTTCTTATTCTTATCAGCAATTGAGGCTGTGTTTATGTACTGGGCTGAGACAGGCCATTCTCGGCCTTTCTTGGCGTGTGGAAAATGATGTGGTAACTTAACACAGAGCCTTCATGCTTCATGAGCTTGTAAACTTGTAAAGTTGGCGGGAAATTCGAAATTTTGATTTTTTTTTTCCGCAACGCGTACAATCTGAATTCATTTTACAGGTAGGTAAAGGTAACAGGTAGGTATGAGGTACCTACTTCTTATTCTTATCAGCAATTGAGGCTGTGTTTATGTACTGGGCTGAGACAGGCCATTCTCGGCCTTTCTTGGCGTGTGGAAAATGATGTGGTAACTTAACACAGAGCCTTCACGAGCTTGTAAACTTGGCGGGAAATTCGAAATTTTGATTTTTTTTTCCGCAACGCGTACAATCTGAATTAATTTTTTACTTTTTATCTCTAGTTTGCACGTTTATATTATACTTTTCATTTAAATTAGATATTACAAACAAGCGAATTACAAAGCAAACAAAAATAAATATAAAATAAATTTTAAAAATTGCCGCCGGGACAGAGGGTCAGAAAAAAAGCCCAACAATCCCACGTTATCCTTGGTTAAGTTACCACTCCAATGCAAAACTGTAGAAACAATATCCTATCTCACCTCGACCGAGCTCATCTCAGCCCTGTTCATAAACACAGCCTAAATATTATGATGCAGTTCTATTGGTGACAGGTTACTGGGTTCGTATTATGATGCAGTTCTATTGGTGACAGGTTACTGGGTTCGTATTATGATGCAGTTCTATTGGTGACAGGTTACTGGGTTCGTATTATGATGCAGTTCTATTGGTGACAGGTTACTGGGTTCGTATTATGATGCAGTTCTATTGGTGACAGGTTACTGGGTTCGTATGGATGTCAGGCGGGCTTGCTCTATTATTCCTCTGGTGGGTACTTGAAAGGGAGCTCCTGCCAGCTTTCGCCTCAATCCCCTATCACCTATCTTATGGAGAAGCCCCATCTTATGTCGCCAGAGTTACCCATCTCTTGGAAGCACCTTACAACTAGGCTACCGATTTTTTCAGTGAATTCATGCCCGCCTGTCATCTGTTTTGAAATCTGATCAGTCGACCCCGATTTGAGTAGAGACAAATACCTATTCAAATATTTGTAGGTACGAGTTTTTTTTTATATATATATATATATACCTAGAAGGAAAAAAGAAGTGTTGGTGCTAGCTAGATGTGACATTTTCAAATATTTGTAGGAGTAAAAAATAAAATGTGTTGGTGACATTTTTTGAGGAAAAACCCCTTCAAAAACAACGCAACGTTGCATTGGGAGGAGACAGACTAGTCGATCTCTCTTTCAAATCATTCTCTGGAGGAAATCAAACCATTCTCTGGAGGAAAAAGAATGCCAAACGCCAATCAGATCTGGAATGGAAATTCCCCAAATGCCTTCATAAGCTTACATAGTGCCTTCATCAAAACAACTAACGTAAAAACGTAAATAGCGATTTCGTCAAAACACTAAGGCTGTGTTTATGTACAGGGCTGAGATGAGCTCGGACGAGGTGTGAGATAGGATATTATTGTTTCTACAGTTTTGCATTGGAGTGGTAACTTAAGCAAGGATAGCGTGGGATTGTTGGGCATTTTTTCTAATCCTCTGTCCCGGCGGCAATTTTTAAAATTTATTTTATATTTATTTTTGTTTGCTTTGTAATTCGCTTGTTTGTAATATCTAATTTAAATGAAAAGTATAATATAAACGTGCAAACTAGAGATAAAAAGTAAAAAATGAATTCAGATTGTACGCGTTGCGGAAAAAAAATCAAAATTTCGAATTTCCCGCCAACTTTACAAGTTTACAAGCTCATGAAGGCTCTGTGTTAAGTTACCACATCATTTTCCACACGCCAAGAACATCTCAGAATGGCCTATCTCAGCCCTGTTCATAACCACGGCCCGGCTCAGCTGCCTCAGGCAAAAGCGTATTCGAATACAAACTACCAAAGTTCAACACCCTGGCTGCCAAAGCTCGATCATAGGTGTTTTACACTATGCGAAACAAAACTGGATCAATATGGCCGACTCCGACTCTTTTTCATCTTCAACGCCCTGGCTGCCAAGCTTGATCATGTTTACCCACAATAATTGTCTGCACTCTTAAAATATCTTAATATTCTCCCTTAATTCCTTAAGGATTGTATCCCTCACGCAACTCGAAAATCCCCGGAAAGGACAAAATCCCCAAAAGTGGAAACAGTTAACAGTAAGCGCTCGTGGCAGCAAGTGTGGTGGTGCTATTACGTCAAAATTAGTTTCTCTTTGGGTTCCACGTTCCATAGAGAATTCGTTTCATGACTGGCTTAAATGGGGCACAACCAAATGACAATTTTTTTCGAGGTAGAGTCCTATTCCGATGTAAAAGTACCCAAAAAGTGCATCATGACTGGCTTAAAATTTCATCTTCATCATGCATGATTATTAAATAGGTACAGCTTCTCACAATCTCATAGTTCTTAGTTCTTAATAACTTACTTACCTATTGCTGAATCTCTCACAAATCTCCAAATTGCTATCAACAAAGTACACTATGGTCATTCTCCCACAGATATGTAGGTATGTAGATATACATATAACTGAAATACATGTACATGTATCAAAATAAAAAATAAGGTACCACAACTTATATGTAACTTCTATTCAAAAGCACAAGGAGCCAGTTTTATTTATAATCATTTAAGTAAAAGATTTAAAGAATGGATGACGTTTCTTAAAACAATAGATCTATCTATATGGAATCAGAAAATATTTTATGCATAAACCTATCGATATGTATAAACCTATTGATATATATATTTTTTTTTAATCTTTTCTCAAAAGAATGAAAAACGCTTTTTAATATTATTGGAGTCTTATCATCAAAAACCCGGACATTTCCCTAATTTTCAAAAATCCCCCCCCCGGACGCCGGACAAGCATGTAAAAACCCGGACATGTCTGGAAAAACCCGGACGTCTGGAAACCCTATCTCCATTAGGTAGAAAGGATGCTTGTACTTAGCTCTTCTCTGATAAAGTAAAATTCAAACCAGGTTTTTGGCAATTATGCAGAAGCCATGACAGTGGAAAAAAAGCTCCTTTTTGTACCTATTTAACTTAACCCTATAATAATAACACTAATCACTGCTCTAACTGTGAAAACTCCTTTTTGTGTTTAACCAAACCCTATAATAACACTGATCATTGCTCATTTGTGCCAGTTCCTTTGGTAGCAATCTTCCACTGACATGACTTCTGCACAAGTACCAGATTTTTAGTACCTGATAATGAAAATAAATCAATATAATACCTACATCATTTGTGATTCCTCAGGAGTTTTGTTGTTTAGCTCCTTTTTGGTACTTGTTTAGAAGCCACATCAATGGAAAATTGCTACAAAAAGGCATTGTCACAAATGAGGAGTGACCAGTGTTATTATAGGGTTAGGTTGAACACAAAAAGGTGCTTTCTTTTTCAATGTCATGGCTTCTGAATAATTACCACAGAAATTGTTCAGAAGGCACAAGAGGTTACCGATAAAAGGGAGTATTCCCTTCTATGAGCTAATAGAAGGTACATATCGCCGCCCGCATGACAAAAGGGCGTAAGTGCAAAAAATGCGATTATGAGGTTTTAGTAGGGTCCAATGTGAAATATCAATATCTTTCGGTAGCACGAACAGGCGTAAGTGTAAGAGGTTCTTGATATACAGAAATCGTTTTTTTATTATGGTCTTAAGTGATATTCATACAATCAAAAGTAACACAGACAGGCCCCCCAAAAAATAAACTTTGGGGTTGAAAAAGGAAAAATCATCTATTACTCATTCAATTTAAGATCATACTAGAACTATTAAGCCCATCAAAACAGAGAGGGACAGTAAGAGTACAAATCTGTCAGCAAAAGAAAAACCTTCATTTTTTTCTTTTTGCTCTCCTGAAAAATTGAAAAAAATCAGTTACGCCTTTTTGTCTTGCGGGCGGCGATATTATTGATTTATTGCAGAGAGTTTACTCTATTCTAAGAGGTGATATCTCTTCACTTTTAGTTGAATAATTTCTTACTTTATATTAATTTTGCTCACCTTTTAAACATTCCTAGCCTTAAAACTACCTTTAGAACACTCCTGAAGCAATTATTTTCTCTTACATGTATAGAAATTTTGTTGCAATAATTACCTACCATAATTTTTTTCTACTGTTTAACACAGTGGGTCACAATTAGGAGTTTCAAAAAAAAAAAAAAAAAAAAAAAAAAAAAAAAAAAAATTCAAAAACCCCAAAAAATTTTATTGCTATCAGAAATCCCTAGCAGGTATTAGGTACCTATCTCCAGTAGTGATAGATCTATTGAATCACCTCTTGCTCACAAATCTCCAAATTGCTATCACAAATCCCTTGTAGGTACATACTAGGTACCTATCTCCAGTTACTCCAGTAGTGATAGATCTGGTACATCCCCAGAGACCAACAAGGAACTCTGGACCTCTGGATAATTAGGTAAGCTCATACCTATGTTTTGGTAATCAAAAAACAAGTGCAAATTTTGTTGATGGTGGGATTTGAACCCAGGACCTTCTGCATGGCAAGCAAGTGTTACCACTGGGCTAACTATTCCCTATAGGGATTCAATATGACACTCAACAAAGAAAATTTGGTGAACTTTCAAGAATACTCAGATTCCCATTATCAGAACAAAAAGACCCGAGAGAGGTGTTTACTCTACGAGCACTGGAGTCTTTATAGTTCCAAGTTTCACTTAAATGCTCCAACTAAAAAAAAAAAAAAAACTTCTAGATTTATGGGAAGATAATTGCTCTAGGAGTGTTCTAAGTAGATGTAGTTTCAAGTTGAACAATTTAATAATAATAAAAAAATTGATCAAAATTACTATTGGGTAGAAATTATTGAATTTGAAAGAAAAATAAATTACCTCATTAAATCAAGTCTTTCACCTCTAAAAGGAAGATAACTACCTTCTATCACCCCCATAGAAAAGAAAATACACACCTACTCACCTTTATCACCTCTTATAGGTACTCTCTTCTATCCTTTTAATATGTGAAGGAGAATACTCCCTTCTATCACCTTATAGAAGGGAGAATATGTATGACTTCTATTTACTTTATGTTTATAACCTTAATATTAAAAAAAAAAAATATTGCAAAAAGACCTATTTTTCAGTTTTTTTTTGCTCCTTAAAAACTACATTCAGAACACTCCAAAAGCATGTATCTTCCCTTATTTAGAAGTTTTTCAAGTTTGAGCATTTAGGTGAAACTGGAACTTTACCAAAATCTCTTTATATTATATTATTATGTTATGAGAAATAAAGACTGCTTGGTAACAATCTTGATAATCAAAAGTTTGAAGCAAGGTTGGGGTACTTGGAAAAAAGACAAAAGGCAGATACATACATATCTCCAACTCCATTATTCTGAGAACTTCAAAAAAAGTGGTCAGGGAACTTTTTCTAGCCCTTGACCTGTAGCATTTGCCATTTCTGGTTGACATTGATCATTGATTAATGCAATACCCTTTATAGAGAAGGAGGGGCTGATGATTTCCATACCTTAGGCCCGTATTTCTTTTCAGAGGCCCTGCCCTGTCCATTCTCTTCAGTTTTGTGGTTGAGGCAAAACATTCAACCAAAGGATATGAAGTTTTTTTAAAAAAAAAAAAAAAAACGGTTAAAACTGAACCTGAAAAACTGGAAAACCTGGGAAAGTCATGGAATCTGAAAATCGGCCAAAAAGTCATGGAAAATTGTAAAAATTCAAAGTCATGGAATTTGTCACCCAGTCAAAAATTAAAAATGTTCAAATTAAATATCAAGTTTTTCAAAAAAAGGCCTGTGGCGCATTCCCACTCATATTCCTTCATGTTCTGCATATTGCATATTTTATTTAAATGAAGGGGTAAATGGGTAATCATCAGAGTCCTTCAAATATGACGTTTATTTTTCTTAAAATATGACTTTATGACGTTTATTTTTCGTGAAATGACTCTTATTTTCGTCAAATATGACGTTTATTTTTCAAAAATACCTACACATAAACCAATATACTAAAAGTAGATTAGCTCTAAGAAGGTGATGACCTTCACTCGCAAGAAACGTCCTCAAATATATGATTACTTTATGCAAGGTGAGAAATTAGAACGTGTCGTGCAAGTGAAGGATCTCGGAGTTACAATGAGTCCAGATTTAAAGTTCAATGCACATTTTCAACTCACTGTTAATAAAGCATTTCGATTCTCTAGAATACTGTTCTACAGTTTGGTCTCCTAGATACGGGGTTTATATAGATCTAATTGAGAGTGTGCAGAAGAAATTCTTGAGGATGTTGGCCTACAAAGAATATGGTAATTCTTCTTTTATTAAAAAATCCTGTATTGTTCTCTTATTAGATCTTCTCTAGAATACTGTTCTACAGTTTGGTCTCCTAGATATGGGGTTTATATAGATCTAATTGAGAGTTTGCAGAAGAAATTCTTGAGGATGTTGGCCTACAAAGAATATGGTAATTCTTCTTTTATTAATTACGAGGAACTCATGAAAAAATTCAAGACATTTTAGAAAATTTCGGCGTTTTATGATGTTTTCCCCAAAAAAGCTAAAATATAACGTTTCAGTATGATATCATGACATTGTGACGTTTGAAGGACTCTGGTAATCATACCTACTGATTTTTAGGTACCTCTGCCCCCTATTTTTCTGGAAAAAGTCATGGAAATTTTCCGGTAAAGTCATGGAATTTCATTCTGGGAAAAGCGTATAAACCCGGTAAAAAGAGGTTTGACAAAGGGAACTGTGAATGCTAAGTTTATTGTTTCAAAATTGAAGAGAGAAGGAAGACAGGATAGGAGAAAGCCTGCCATTCCGAGAATGAACAACATGTGTTCAGGATAAAATTGACCCCAGGTGGGAATCAAACCCACAGCCTAGCACTTACAAGGCAGATGTGCTACCAACCAAGCTGGCAATTTTTCTTTTTAGTAGGACATGCCCGTCAACACTGTGCTCTTCCCTGATAGCATTGATACTGGCAGTACTCATGTTGATAACACTGTGGTGAGGCCTATGCAGTCCACGTCCATACTTGATGCACCCAACTTGCCTGATCATGTCAACCAGTTATTATACAGCGAGAATCATAACAATATGAATGACTACTATCGTCTAGCAAATCTATCACATAGTTTTTTTATTTTCTCATTTCAGACCAGTTTATAGCAATAAAACTCAAAATGTACAAACACCAAAGAAAACATACAAAGAGACAAATATTGCCCAAACAAAGGAAAAAACAAGAAATGTATCAACCAACATCAGAAATATGTTTGATCTCAATTAAGGAAGCCCTAGAGTTGATTCAAACATACAACCAATCTAATGCTTCATATAAAGTTTTAGTAGAAGAGGGATGTCAGTTAGCTTCAGATAAACAAGTAGTAGAGGATAACCACAATACCTCATTATGCGTTGAACATAATTCACTCTCATTCATGAAGGAAATTATTACTAACTCTTTACTAAAAGCTGACTTTTTTACATCAGTAAAAGTTTTGTGTTTTATGTTGAAAACTGAAAATGTTTGTATGGCGTTTGATTCTGTCTACTTCAAGAAGGCTGCAATTATGATCTATATGTACCATGAAAATATTTCACAGCTTGATGAATTTTTGACACTTATGCAAAAATCAAATATTCAACAAGAAGCTTTGTCTAAAAAGATCAAACGGTTTTTAAAATTAAAACCTTATGAAAGTATTGGAAAATAGGGCCAGTTAGTAAATGAGAGAGCTAGAGAGCTAATGCGTCAAAATTGTGTGTTTTTTTTTAGATTTTGTGGTTACCTTTACTTGTTAAATAAGTGTTGACAATGGTCACCATTACTTGTTAAAAATGTATTGACAAGGAGAAAACATAATGTAATAAAAAGAGATTCTGTGTGCATTGAAATTATTTGAACAAGAGGAAAAAGATGGTAATTTGTAGCCATTGAAGAATAGTTTTATTTTTACAATATAAATGATTTTGTAAAGAAACAATTATACCTATATTATGATATTTTATTGTAGTTACTCCACTTTTTTTTTTCTTGCAAGAAAAGTAATACAATGGAATCAAGTTTTGATTAGGCAATGAAAATGACACTAAATACGTAGGTTAGCACCCTACCTAATACTCTGTCAATTAAGTACCAGGACTGCATCGATATAAACGCGCCCTTAATTATTGGGAATTTCTTTCCACCTTGCATGTGTTGGTAATACTATTTTCTACTAGTAACCAAATTTTTGGATCATTCCAACAATTTTCCTGTTCGCAATCGTCAGTTACGTGATGCAAGTCAAAACCGTTTCACGATTTTTTCAGTTTTGAAAAAAATGACAAAAAAGTTGAACAACGCTTGTGTTTGAAATTTTCTGTTTTAAATGATATTAATATCTACATAAAAAATGTAGCAAAAAGCTTATGGAAATGATACATTATCAAAAAGTAGGTTTTTGATTGCTATAAAGACTTCAAAGGAGTGGTTAATGTCTAATCCCCTCCTAGAAGACATGTTTCCCTTTGTACACCCGATAATGTAGGAAAAGTACAACAAAAGGTCCTAAAAAATCGCAATTTAGGCTTTAAACACATTGCATATGCTCTACACATGTCTTATTAGATCGTAATTTGGACATGAGAAAAGTTTCAGCCCGGGAAAGGACTTGAATTTCATGCAGAACGATGTCCCACACAGTAACCATTATACGCGATTTTTTAGCCAAAAATTCAACAAATACCATCAATCAAGCACCTTATTTGACAGACATAGTTCTCGGGGACTTTTTCCTGTCTCTTAGATTGAAATTGCCACTCCGTAGACGTCGTTTCGAGTCCATAAAAACGGCGTAAAGCGAAATTCGAGAAAAGAACTGAGGGCTTCCCCTAAAACTGGCTATAGGGAGTGCTTTTATGATTGGATTATTCTCTAAAGCTAACATTCAAGTCTATAGAGAATACTTCGAAGGTGGATAGAGAAATTTGGACAATTAGTTAAGTACTTTTCGAATTACAGCTACAGTCCTGGTACTTAATTGACAGAGTAGTAAATAATATTAAGGAGCGCGGCAGCGCTCCGCCCCGCCAAGTCAAGAATTATGTATGTAATTATGGAAAAGTATTGAAACAGTTTCAGTAGTGTAGTGGTTACTATTTTTCGCGAATTCGCGAATATTTGCAAAATTCGCGAATTGACAAAGTGATTGAAATGTACCGTGTGACACACCATTTCGTAGTGGTTAGCATTTCTTGAAATGACGATTACATAGAATGCCGGTAAAATATATGCGGTACATATACTAGTAGTTCTGTGAACTGTAGATAGTGGTTAGCATTTCTTGAAATGACGATTACATAGAATGCCGGTAAAATATATACGGTACATATACTAGTAGTTCTGTGAACTGTAGACCTTACTCAGACTATTTTGCCCAAGCTGAGACGAATGTACGTCAGTACGTATGAATGCAATTCATATGTATCGAATTAAGAAAGAAGGTACCTACCTATACGTCTTACGTAATAAAAAGGACAGAGAACAGGTTTTATTTAAAATCACTCAAAAGATTTAAAGAATGGGTGACCTTTTTTAAAACAAGAAATTTAGCAAGAATTGGGATTATTTTCACAAAATTATTGACCGAACGATAGTGAAGGTCTATGTTTTAACTCGACCGTTTTGCATTTGGTTTGGATGTCTGTGTATGTTCCGCTATAACTGCCGATTGCCTGGTCTGATTTTGATGAAATTTGGTACATAATTATGTTCCTTGAAATTTGGGGCCCCAAAGTTGAACGGGGCCCCCGTTACGATCTTTCAAAGCTTTACGATCCCCCAATACAGTTGCCACGCATAACTCCAAGCAGAGCTGAAAAAAAACCTCGGCACCGTCGGGAATCGAACCCGGACCTCCTGCGTGCAAGCCTAGTGTGATACCCACTCGGCCACGGAGGTTGCTTCTACAAAAACTAGTGGTTCTGTGAACTGTAGACCTCACTCAGATTCTTTTGCCTAAGCTGAGACTTTAACAATAACGTCCTCTCATAGCGACAATTTTATTGTTGTTTAACTTGGTACCTATTTGAATTTTGGGCAAATTTAGGATTTAGAAAAATGTCCTGCTTTGAAAAAATGTCTTCTGGGTAATCCTACATATGAATGGGTTACCCTACGTAATACCTACATAATTATGTATCAAGACAGAAATAAATCTATCTACACATCTTATGTGTAGGTACCTAATATATCTAAAAAAAAGAGGTGACACTATTATAAAACCTGTCAATCACTCTAAAAAATAAAATTAAAGAATTTTTGATTTTGAACCTTTAGAGGTGACACTATTATAAAACCTGTCAATCACTCTAAAAAATAAAATTAAGGAATTTTTGATTTTGAACCTTTTAAACGAAACAAAAGATTTACCTTTGGTTCATTTTGAACCTTTGACAGAACAATAGATTGTCAGGGGTTTGGGGTTTACCATCTTGAGCTTCCCACGCATATGAATATGTATTGATGGGCGAATGTAAATTCCCCCGATTTCATGTAAATTCCCCCGATTTCAAAATTACTTCCTATAGGGTCATATGTAAATTCCCCCGATTACGAAAAAAAAAGGTACATGTAAACTCCCCCGATGGTAGAACCTGGATTTTACTTTCTTTCTGATGCTATTTATTTGAACATATGAAAGTTTAGGTACATGTAAACTCCCCCGATGGTAGAACCTGGATTTTACTTTCTTTCTGATGCTATTTATTTGAACATATGAAAGTTTCTGAAGACTAAGAATTGCATCCGTAAAAACATGAATATTTGGATTACAAGGCAGACGCACTACCAACTAAGCTAACTAGGCTGGCAAAAAAGATTTTTACCACGCTCACTTGTCAGAAATTTAATAGTTGAGATTATTTTTGTAGAAATAATACAGGGTGACCACCAATGACCCACTCAAATTGCTACGAATCTGTTGGAGTTTTCGAAAAATAAAAAAACCGTATCTCTTTGATTTTTGCAAAGAATTTTTTGGCAATATTGAAATTCGCGAACAAGTTCGCGAAAACCGCGACTTGGTACCAGCCTTGGAACTTCGAATAAGAACCCCAATTTTTTATTGCACATTATTATTTTACGTGAAATTTCATGTACAATCGACTATTCATTATTTCTTTTGCGATTCGCGGTTTCGCGAAATATCGCGAACATTCAACTAAGTGAAATGTACCTGTGTGACATATCATTTCACAATGTTTTTCCTTCATAAATCATGTGGTAACATCAGATTTCGGATTGAGACTATTTTTCGCGAATTCGCGAATATTTGCAAAATTCGCGAATTGACAAAGTGATTGAAATGTACCGTGTGACACACCATTTCCTATATAAATAAAATTGTAGATTTGTCTGTACATTGCTTAGAATCGTGAAATTTTTAGTTATTCTTACTCCTTATGCATCCACGACACCATTTCACAATGTTTTTCCCTCATAAATCATGAGCTAAGATCAGATTTTGGATTGATTCCATTTTTCGCGAATTTGAGAAATTTCAATGACTTTTTCGTTCGCGAACTTTGCAAATTTCGCGAATTCGCGAAAATGATCTCAATCCGAAATCTGATGTCGTACAGGTACATTTCAGTTAGTTGAATGTTCGCGATATTTCGCGAAACCGCTAATCACAAAAAAAAATTAATGAATGAATACTAGAATAGTCGATTGTACATGAAATTTTACGTAGAATCTTATATTATAAGAACGAATAAAAAATCTTAATGAATGAATACTAGAATAGTCGATTGTACATGAAATTTTACGTAGAATCTTATATTATAAGAACGAGATCCATTCACTCATTCACATTTCACATTTCATAGTTCACACACTGATCGCTCTATCTCTAGAACCACAACACCTAGAAAGCTGAAATTTGGTAGGAATATTCCTTTTATGGTCTAGGTGTGCAATAAGAAAGGATTTTGCGAAAATCTAAACCGATCCTGAGATATGATCAATTTTTGATCGCTAAAATCACCATAAATACACAGAGTGCAGCTGCAGAGACTGCGGGAGAGAAAACTTTTCCTCACTCGCCTAATATTTGAGTTTCGTTTATGTTTTTAGTTTGACAAATACAAGTTCGGCCATGCCTTTTCCACAAGTTTGGCCATGCCTCGGGATGAACTAGCGGGATTCCGGAGCGAAGCGACGGAATTCAGCTAGTAGGTAATAATAATAAGCAATAAAAAATCGGGGTTCTCATTTGAAATTCCAAAGTTGGTACCAAGTTCGAGGTTTTCGCGAACTTGTTCGTAAATTTCAATATTGCCGAAAAATTCTTTGCAAAAATCCAAGAGATACGGGTTTTTTTTATTTTTCTAAAACTCCCACAGATTCGGAGCAATTTGAGTAAGTCATACATTGGTGGACACCCTGTATGTACAATAGGACTCTGAATTTATCCATTCAGACCAAAAATCGACCCCCTTCATTTCTGGGACCCCTAATTTTAAGGATCGACGTGCCTTGATTCAAGAAACGTATGTATACCAAATTTAATCGGACCAAGCAATTGCGAGTTATAGCGGAACGATCAAAATTCAAACAAACATCTAAACCAAATGCAAAACGGTCGAGTTAAAACGTAGAATTCACTTCGTTCGGTAATTTTTTGTGTTGTTTTTTTTTTTAGACTTTGATGTCAATCAAGCATACTTATTATTAGACATATATCTACAATAAATTTACAAGTTTTTTTTATATCTATTTATATATATATATTAAAAAAAAAAAAATGTTGGTAAAGTTATTATAGATTCTAACTGTGAAATGGAGAGCATAGGTATGATGTAAAATGACATGAGGTATCCTGTGACAAAATTTGGCCCCTAGCCTCACATCTGGAATCTGGAATATTATTTTCCAGCCTTCGGCTGCTTAGCTGAAAGCCGGACTTCGTGCGTTTGTATGTAGGTAGTAATGTTAAAATAGCTACCTGGTTATAAAGTACTCTAATAAATGTTCATTTGGACAAAGCAATGTTTTACTTGTAATTATTTAGATACGTATATGGTTTATTACACGGGGAGCTCCGAGTTCCCTGCCGAGTGTAATATCATATCCGAGTTCCGTCCCTGAGCTACCTGAGCTAGAAATATGTACTTTATATTCTTTATAATATGTAAATACAAACCAGCTTTTATCCAATTTCGAAGTTCTACATGTAGATACATATGTGCATAGATTTCCTTGTACAGCATGACAAAAAATCTGGTGTGAACATCACACGACTTTCTATTACATTTGCAGAATACGTAGGTATTTGAAAAGAAATAGAAAATAAAATATTTTCTCATTTCAGACCAGTTTATAGCAATAAAACTCAAAATGTACAAACACCAAAGAAAACATACAAAGAGACAAATATTGCCTACGTCTTACGTAATAAAAAGGACAGAGAACAGGTTTTATTTAAAATCACTCAAAAGATTTAAAGAATGGGGACCTTTTTCTGGTTACAAAAAAGGCATAGATACCTTTTGATAATACTCTCATATCACCAGGCCTCACCGAAAAAGAAGGAGATTTTGTGTGGAATCATTGCAAGCCCTCATTTTCACCTTGAATTTCGAAATATTATAAAACGACTTTTTTTACTCTATTTTTTTTTTATCCCTCCTCCATGAGTTTGCTGTTCCTGGTTTTATATTTATTAGATTTTCTAAACAAATAAAAGTGAAATGAAATTTACATAAAATTATTATGAATTCAGGGGGACCAGGCACTTAGGTAGTTACGTACTGGGTCGCCCTCTCGAACTGCGCGATTTGAAAAAGGACTTTTTAGTCTAACACGCGGGCAGATTTCTTTTCACAACTTCCTGTGGTTTAGATCTGTGAACGAGTGCCTGAACATTCATCGAGATATGCCCTTGGAAAACCAGAGGAAAAATTCCCGATAATATTGCACGAAAAGAGACCCCTATAAACGTCCTAGAAAAGGCATCTTACACTTTTCCCTCAGAAGACCAATGGAAAGATGCCCTTTATTGTTTTGACTGACGTTCATCTCGGTTTCAAATGATTTCTGTTAATCCTGTTGAAACATCCTGTAGCGGAAGCATCCAGTCTCCTTTGCTCCACCATAATAACGACTGACGTTCATCTTGGTTTTAAATGATTTCTGTTAATCCTGTTGAAACATCCTGTAGCGGAAGCATCCAGTCTCCTTTGCTCCACCATAATAAACTTAATTGTTGATGTGGCCTCGAGGTGTTTGTAAAAATAAAAGCTCCATGGTGGAGGTTCGAATGAACGAGCAGTTACTTAACCTTCCCCGACTCGCTCTTGACTACAATATTTGCATATTGCCTACCCTACCCCATCTTTGAACTCTTCAAGTGTTCCGTCCTCAAAGAGAGAGAATGGAATGGAAATTCCTTTGCTGAAGCGCTTGACACGAAAAAATTTCTGTAGGTAGACCTGACAGGACCTATTCAGACGTACCTGATAGTGAGTGGCCAGCCTTAGGAAGTCTAAGCTAAGGAACACAATTCAAGTAGAGATTGAAAAAAGAAGGAACTTCTATTAGAGGAAAACGCAGACTGCTCTGACAAGAGTAGCTAGTAGACCTACACAGGTCATTTTGAATAAGTATAGGGAGCACGACTATAACTAGTCTTGATGTAGATATGGTTCCTATTCAAGACACCTAACAGCCCTTTACTAATCCCCTAAATTTGCCAGAAAAATCTCTCTAATGTGACGTTGTTTTATCATGACAGGAAGAGGTTGAGCAGTTCTCATATTTTTTACGAAACATTAGAGTTTTCCATGTTTTACGTTGTTGATCAAATGGTGAAAACTCTTTGGGTCGGTATCTTCCTTGTAACCCATACCATTTGTTGTAACTGATAGCTACATAATACCTATTTTTGCAAAATAAGCTGATCTTTGAACAAGGTAACTTTTGGGGAGGCTAGATTGACCTCACCATACAAAATTCATTGAAAATTGAAAGGTCTTTTTGACCATAATACCTATTTTTGCAAAATGAGCTGATCTTTGAACAAGGTAACTTTTGGGGAGGCTTAGATTGACCTCACCATACAAAATTCATTGAAAATTGAAAGGTCTTTTTGACCCTACATTACGAAAACATTGTCCTGTTTTTGAAACACACAAAACTGAGAAAGCTATAAAACGAAATCCACGTACAATATTCCAGTACATTAATAGTAAAAAGCGTAATACAGAACTTCCGAAATGTATGAATTTGGATGATAAAGTAGCTAAATCATCTGATGATAGTGTCAACTTGTTTGCATCCCATTTCTCGTCTGTGTATTCCGATGAAGTGGTTATTCCGCCACGCTTTTCATTTAATAATGAGTCTGACACTATTTCCATAGGTGAAATTCAGTATTGTTAAACGTTCAATATCCTCTCATATTGTCAAAACTTCTAACGACAGCATCGAAACTATCTTTGTCCTTGTTGAAATCCACAAGAAAAAACTGTTGTTTAACGCCACGTACATTCCTCCTAAGTCTGGCTACATTCATCTTTCTACGTATACCTCACTTCTTGACGAGACTTTATCGAATTACCCAGACTCAAATGTATTTTTATTCGGTGATTATAATCTTCCTTTCCTTAACTGGGTGTATTCTGATTCTAAACAATGTCTAGAATGTAATCAATCTAATTACCTATCCGATGTTCTGATAAACACTACCACGTACTATGGTCTCTCTCAGATTAATGATAATTTAAATCATAAGCAACATGTCTTGGACCTCATTTTCGTTAATAGTGAAAAGCACGCCCTCTGGGTGCCAGATGATCCTTTGCTGCCAATAGATAATCACCATCCACCTTTACTACTTGAAATCGATATTAAATCAAATAATAAAATTAAACCTTCTGGTAAAAATTACGAAACCAGATCTTTTCGTAAGACCAAATTTGAACAATTGAAGGATTATTTATCTTATATTAAATGGGAATGTTTAAGTGATGACTCTCTAGATCTTGATAAACAACTTCAACTCTTTTATGATATTATTAATACTGGCTTCCAACAGTTTATACCTACTGTAAATATAAGTAGTTTTAAATTTCCAATTTGGTTTTCACCTGAGTTGAAGCATAAAATTCTTTTAAAAAAGTCATTACATAAACGTTTTAAAGAATCTGCCTGTCCCATTGTCCATTCTCAATTCAAACAAATAAGACGAGAATGTAAATCCCTCTCGTTTTTAAATCATCAAAATTATGTTAACAAAACTGAGAAAGCTATAAAACAAAATCCACGTACAATATTCCAGTACATTAATAGTAAAAAGCGTAATACAGAACTTCCGAAATGTATGAATTTGGATGATAAAGTAGCTAAATCATCTAATGATAGTGTCAACTTGTTTGCATCCCATTTCTCGTCTGTGTATTCCGATGAAGTGGTTGTTCCGCCACGCTTTTCATTTAATAATGAGTCTAAACTTTATCGAATTACCCAGACTCAAATGTATTTTTATTCGGCGATTATAACCTTCCTTTCCTTAACTGGGTGTATTCTGATTCTAAACAATGTCTAGAATGTAATCAATCTAATTACCTATCCGATGTTCTGATAAACACTACCACGTACTATGGTCTCTCTCAGATTAATGATAATTTAAATCATAAGCAACATGTTTTGGACCTCATTTTCGTTAATAGTGAAAAGCACGCCCTCTGGGTGCCGGATGATCCTTTGCTGCCAATAGATAATCACCATCCACCTTTACTACTTGAAATCGATATTAAAGCAAATAATAAAATTAAACCTTCTGGTAAAAATTACGAAACCAGATCTTTTCGTAAGACCAAATTTGAACAATTGAAGGATTATTTATCCTTGGACCTCATTTTCGTTAATAGTGAAAAGCACGCCCTCTGGGTGCCAGATGATCCTTTGCTGCCAATAGATAATCACCATCCACCTTTGAACTGTAGACCTTACTCAGACTATTTTGCCCAAGCTGAGACGAATGTACGTCAGTACGTATGAATGCAATTCATATGTATCGAATTAAGAAAGAAGGTACCTACCTAACTACCTATACGTCTTACGTAATAAAAAGGACAGAGAACAGGTTTTATTTAAAATCACTCAAAAGATTTAAAGAATGGGTGACCTTTTTAAACCTTCTGGTAAAAATTACGAAACCAGATCTTTTCGTAAGACCAAATTTGAACAATTGAAGGATTATTTATCTTATATTAAATGGGAATGTTTAAGTGATGACTCTCTAGATCTTGATAAACAACTTCAACTCTTTTATGATATTATTAATACTGGCTTCCAACAGTTTATACCTACTGTAAATTCAATCAGGATATTTTCCAGAAACTTGGAAAACATCATTTATATCTCCTTTACATAAAAAAGGCGATAAATGTAACATAAAAAATTACCGCCCGATTAGCAAGATTTCGGCAATACCTAAGTCTTTCGAAGCTATCATTTACCAAAAGCTATCCCCTCTTCTATCTAAATTATTAGTGAGCAATCAGCATGGGTTTAGTCGGAATAAATCTACACAGTCCAATTTAATATCATTCATTGAATATAATTATGTCCCCTTTACTTGATGAGGGCTGCCAAGTTGATTGTATTTATTCCGACTACTCTTCTGCTTTTGATAAATTGAATATAAACATCTGACCTTTTTTAAAACAAGAAATTTAGCAAGAATTGGGATTATTTTCACAAAATTATTGACCGAACGATAGTGAAGGTCTATGTTTTAACTCGACCGTTTTGCATTTGGTTTGGATGTCTGTGTATGTTCCGCTATAACTGCCGATTGCCTGGTCTGATTTTGATGAAATTTGGTACATAATTATGTTCCTTGAAATTTGGGGCCCCAAAGTTGAACGGGGCCCCCGTTACGATCTTTCAAAGCTTTACGATCCCCCAATACAGTTGCCACGCATATCAATACGGCTGTATGTAAATTCCCCCGATTTTTTCAAGGGTCCTCATTTCCGGATGTAAATTCCCCCGAAAATGAAATCGACTACCTGAGTAAGGAAAAAATAAAAATTGAATAGGCCATAACTTTGGCCCTGGCCAAAGCTCTTTGCATAGAGCTCAAACTTGTATCGAAGTGCTACGGTTTTTAGGCCTTTAATTTCATGTCATTTAAGATTTTGAAGTTGACCCCCTTGGGGCCGACCCTGGCTCCGGCCAAAATTTGGTGACTACTTCAAAAAGTTGCATTTTAAAAGATAAAACACTAGCCCAAATTTCAGTTTCTCATCTTCTAGCCATTTAAAAAAATATTTAGGGGTTTCAAGACTTTTCGAAGGCTCTGTATATGTACATATTAGGTATGTTAAGCAATTTTCGAGAAACCCAGCACTAGAAAAGACCCTGTGAAAGATATGAGCTCATGCATACCTCTAACTCGGTCCGCGGTAGACGAGTAATCATTGGAGTCTTTCATTTCCATGACGGGTGCCTTCATGAATCGTTCTCCCTGGGCATTCTCTTCGTTGCTCTTCCAGTAGATTTTGGCCAGTGTTGCAAGACACCTCACCTTCAGATCGCCTTGCAAGAAATGTTCTCGTTTGACTTTGAAATAGAGGCCGAGTGTGGTGACCTCTAGACCATCGGGGGTAACTACTTCCCGCCATGGACCGCGCAGATAGGTGGTGTTGACCTGGCAACAAAACAGAGAACCATATGTTTGTAAGTAGGAATGTCTCAATTAAGTACCTATATCTTCAGTTCACATCATAGAAAATTTTAACAAGCTGGGTCCGTCCCTCCGGGAATTTTATTCGATCGTGGTTAAAGAAATACCTATGTACCTACCTAATTTGTTTAATATTCAGTTTATTATTATTATTATTATTATTATTGTAGATTTGATTTTTTATTTTTCTTTCAAGTAATGATTTAAAATCAAGACTAGAGCCCGTTCTCCCTTTATTCCCAATATAATGTTTAAGTCACCCATCCATTTATTGCTCAGCGTAGCTTAACCTAGGTGACGCTCAAACCGGTCTTAAATTAACGACTGAAATGTTATCTAAAACTTTCTCGTTTCTCGCTTTGAGTTCATAGGTCGTCGCGACAAATTTCAAGATTGGAGCTCATTTGTGTGAGAAAATGTGAAAAAAATCCCCCAAAAACCAGTTTTTTTTTTTTGGTTTTTTGGCTTTATGGTTTTCTGGACAAAATTTGCACCACCACTTTCGTGTTCTTGGTAAAAAGACCTTTAATTTGATATATACGTCGACCAGGTTTGGATAAGTCCTTCTATGGGGACAGACCGACCGACCGACCAACAGACAGACCGACCGACTGACAGACACCGAAGCGAATACAATAGTCCGTCCCTTAAACCTTTTTATTACTATTGTAATAATAAAGGAAGGACGGACTAAAAAGTATGCAACCTACACAAAATGTCTAAAAAAATCGCCCGCGGCGCTGATTTCTGAAAGGTACAACCAAACAATTTTTAATTGCCTGCGGTGCAGTTTACATATTTGTAAGGAATAAGTACCTACCCACATCTTTGGGGCTCAAGCTCTTATGAGCAGAACCTGAATCGAATGTGGTAAGTGTATCAGAGAAAAAGAGTTGAATGAAATTACATGAAATTTTCTCCACCTCGGTCTATCTTGCGCTGTTTGTGTCCATGTCCATTCTTCTCCTTCTTCTTGCTGGGACTTTATACTTGTGAACCAATCCTTGATGTTGTCTCGGCCTTCCCCGTCTCCTCTTTTCCGTCGTTCCGTAATCCAGGTTGAAAACTTTCTTTACTATTGACTCCTCATCTGCCCGTGCTACATGCCCCGCCCACCGCATGATTCTACCTTTTACACATGATGTTATCAGTGGTTCTTCATACAATGCCCATATTTCCCTATTCTTTTTAATTCGAAATAGTCCAGTATTTTCGTCTCGAATTGGTCCATATATCCTTCTTAATATTTTGTTCTCGAAAGGTTATAGCATTTGTTCTGTCTTTTAGTTTATGGACCAGACTTCACATCCGTACAGTAGGACGGGTAAGATGACGGATTGGTATATTCTTATTTTGGATTTTTGGGATACATTCTTTGATCTGAAGATATTGTTTAGGGAGAAGTAGCATCTATTGGCCTTGGTTATTCTGTTTTTGATAATTAATTAAACTAAGGAAAAATAGAAGGACCATAACCGGCCCTGGTTGTCAGATCGACCTAAAATTTGTACCAAGGTAATATTTTAGAATTTCGGCCACAACCACAGTAAGTTCATGACAAATAGGTAAAAAATCTGGTGTGAACATCACACGACTTTCTATTACATTTGTGGAATACGTATTTGAAAAAAAAAATTATAAAAAAATGAAAATTTTCCAAAGTCCCGAGCCTGAGCCGCCTACGGCGGCCAATTTTCGACCAAAAATTTCCTATCTTAAAATACTCCCCGTGTGATAAGGAATCATATAAAGTATGAAAAAAAAAAATTGATTTTTTTTTTTTTTTCTCAGTTCTATGGCAGGTTTCGCTCGCCCTGATGTACAATTCATATCCACAGCTTCCCCATCTGCATAACGAGATTTTCCCCCCGTAATGACAGGATCCTCATCAGGAAGAGCTGGAAGCAGAAAATGCAGAAATGGTTTATCCTAAAATAGTCCAGTCAAACCTGGTTTTATGTCGAAGAAAGGAGCGTTTTGCTTGGTGTCATAATTTTCAAGGAGATCATAATAAAAAATTACAGTAGAATCTCGATTATTTCAACCTCAAAATCAGTTCAAAATGGGGTATTTACTAACCATTTTCTTCTTTTGTATCTAAATTTTGCCTTTTTTTTCATTGTTTTACACGGAATTTCAATTATTTCAACTATACCCTCGGTCCCAATTAGTTGAAATAATCGAGGTTCTACTGTAGTTAAAATACCCCTTAGGCCCTTAGTACTTTAAAATAAGACACAAAATGGGGGGTAATGAGAGAAAAATTCGTACAGTACTGAAATTTAGGAAATAACTTTCTTTAAGCATCTAGGTATAGGTACATAAAGGATATTAAAAAGTATCTAGCGATTCCTGGCACAGAACAGTTTTTTTTTCGCCTAAAATAAAACTGCTAAAAAAAAAAAATAAAAAAATCTGGTGTGAACATCACACGAATTTTCTTATCCTATTGAATGATGTTCTCGTAGTCGATTGTACATGAAATTTTACATAGAATAATGATATGCACCAAAAAATGGGGGTTCTCATTTGAAATTCCAATGTTGGTACCAAGTTAGCGGAATTCACGAAACTGTTCGCAAAATTTCAAAATTGACAAAAAAAAAAAAAATCTTTGTAAAAATCAAAGAATTACCTAGATACCTACGTGTGTGTGTGTGTGTGTGTGTGTGTGTGTTTTTCTCGAAAATTCCAACAGATTCGGAGCAATTTGAGTGGACCACACATTGGTGGACACCCTGTAGTACACTCAATAAACTTAAGAGCTAAAGCTATGACTATGAAAGGTTTCAAATTACACGCTCACAATGTCTTCATCTTATACCTACAGGGTGTCCCTGGGACTATTTTTTTTTTTTTTTTTTTTTTTTTTTTTTTTTACCTTAATGCTACTTTCTTCTTCTTTTTTTTCGCCTTTTCCGTGTAGAGACGGGTGTTGGCGTTTTTTTGTCAACCCCTCTCAAATCTCCTTACTTAAGTATCCTCACTAAACGTAGGTACCGAGTACACTCGACTTACTGTTTAATTCTTTTCTCCATAAGTACTCCCTCGC
>NW_007377496.1:305729-422910 GCF_000475195.1 Diaphorina citri
CGCTAATAGCGTGGAACTTTTTGGTTGTTCTTTCTTTCCCACGCAAAAACGGCTCGACCGATTTTGATGAAATTTTTTGTGGTTGTTAAGAAAAGTACTCCGGGTGACATAGGCTACTTAAAATTGTCACATTCCATCCTGATTCAAAATGGCAGCGGTTCAAAGTTATGGCTAATATGATGCACTGTGGGACATGTTAGGGAGCGCGTAGCGCGACCGTGTGTGGGTGTGGTGTGATGGGTGTGTGTGATGGATGTGTGGTGTGTGTGGTGTGATGGATGTGTGGTGTGTGTGATGAATGTGTGGTGTGTGTGTGTGTGATGGGTTTGTGTGTGTGGTGTGATGGGTGTGTGTGTGTGTGATGGGTGTATGTGTGATGTGTGTGTGGTGGGTGTGGGTGTATGGTGGGTTATGTGTGTGGTGGGTGGTGTGTGTGTGTGGTGGGATGGGTGTGGTGGTGGGTGTGTTGTGTGTGTGGTGGTGGATGTGGTGTGTGGTGGTGGGTGTGTGATGGGTGTGGTGTGATGGGATGTGTGAGGTGGGTGTGGTGTGTGTGGGGGTGTGTGTTTGTAGGTATTTCATGAAATGCCCAGGCAAATCATAAAATATCATATTACCATCGATTTCATTATACACTTTGCCTAAGAACGCTAGACATTCTATAGGTATTCTATATAATGCCGGTATTATGTATGTATATATAGACACCCGGTAACATCTAGGGTGAATAGTAAACAATTTATGAACACATTGTAGGTATATGTAAGATATATTAATTTCAAAGATAAAAGTGACTAACCAACTGTGATCATTTCTTGGTGATCCGACACAGTTTGGAAGGATGGAGCCTCCGCAGATACCTCGCATCTGTAGACGCCAGAACTGTTAAGCTCCAGAGATTTCAGGGTAACATGGGTGTCGTTGGAGTTGTTTTCCTATAAAAGAAAAATCATCGAATTCAGGAAAATAATAAGGTAAGATTTTAATTTTCGAAGAGGACTGACAAAGGGAACGGTAGCAACGGAGATATTATCGTCCCGAAATCCAAGAGAGAAGGATTACAGGATAGGAGAAAGCTAGCCGTTCTAAGAACCTATTTTATCTATTCAGGATAAAGGCAGGAATCGAACCCGCGACCAAGTGCTTGCAAGGCAGACGCGCGCTACTCTCTAAGTTAGACTGGATTAAGGTAAGAACTAATTAGGGATCTTATCTCAAGTTGAGTTCGTCATTGAGGCTGAAGCAATACTTACGTCTACATTGATACCGGGTAGATCAAACACTTGAATATTGGGCGTCTCTCGCGGTAGATACCTATAAAATTCGTTGCCATCTTTATACCATTTGACAGCATACAAAGTTTCTCCTTCCAGATCATATCGACACTCGAGAATGGTTTTGTTGCCACGGATTGTGTGAGTGTTGATTCGAAGCTCGAGCAGTTTCATAGCAAGTCGGCCTGGAACAAAGGAGTTCAAGAAACAAATTTTATCAACTGCAAGTCCTTTAACTTCGTCTCTGGTTAACAGCTTATTTATAGTAAGTACCAATAGGTAACAGGTTTAGTAGACTTTCTTTTAGGTATGAACTGGATACGTAAATAACGAACACATCCAGTTTCCTGAAAGGAAATAGACGAAATTCCATAAAACTTCACCATTTTGTACAATAAATGTTCGAATAATCTGTAATACCTACTTGCCCGGGCACCTGTCAAGGATATTATATCTTCAGTACAGTGTACTGCTTTCTTTATACGTATTGGAGTGTAGCAGAAACATTAAGTTATATTAAGAAATAAAATTTTATACTAATGGAAACAGGAAAATTGGAAACAAGACAGAAGGATGAGGAGAAAGAGGATTAAAAAAAATACAGAGTGAAAATCTGTACCTACAGAGATTGAAAGCATCAGGAGAAGAGGTAAGTAGAGGACAGTATCTCCCTATCCCCATTCTGATATGCACGTACTCTACCTATGTTAAAATAATGTAGGTTAGCCCCAACACTAGAAAACAGGGTCCTGTGAAAGATGACACGAGTTTCATGTGGGAGAATATTTCGAGTCAAAGTTATTTATACCTAGGTGCCTACAGGTAGGTCCGTGGTAGGGTTGCTAGACGTTCAGATTTGGTGGGGACGACGCGATGTCCCAATATTAGACCTTTTTGACGTGACAGAACACGCAGTAGGTCTGTTTTTCATTCCTACGCCGCATCGATGCGGCGTAGGAATCAGGAGTGGAAATTCAACAAACATGACGACATCTAGTGGAGAAATTACGAAACATTTTTTCATTTCCCTCAATACAATTACAATATGGCGGAATATGTATCCACCTACTGTCAACATCAAGGGTGACCGCAGAACGAGGCATCAAAGATGAACTGATTTTACGGGTTGTTTTTCTATGGAGGTGTGTGTGTGATGGTCCCGTACAAAGGACGGGTCAACCACTAGTGATACAATAAGTATCTACATTTCCTTTGTCGCTCATTTCAACCTGATAATAGTAGACCAGCCATCCCGGCTCCTCGTTCACTCACCCAAAATTTTATTTCTTGGTAATTTTGGTTTGTACTTTCAATTCAACGGCATACTCTTTTTGAATACGTTCCTTGCTCTTCTCTACCCCTGTCTGAGGACCAACTCAATCAAACTTTCTATCACTTCGGTTTTATCTGTCGAGTTCGTCAACCTAATGAGGTCATGTCTTACATGAAGACGCACCCCGTCCGATTCTTAAGTGATCTTTTTTTTGCCTGCAGTCAGGAAGAAATTTTCTTGATTAGAATGATTCCTCTTAATGGAAAATGTTAAGTTTTTACCTGATTGAAGATAAACTCGCATATTTTGAGGTACTTAGTAGCTTGGATGAGAAAGAAAGTTATTATTATTATTATTACTTTCTTTTCCTTTTTTTAATATTCAACCAGAGTGCTTCAATTTTATGAAGCTTTGAGATTTTTACTTCGACGAAAAAAACATTTGACTTTTACTTAAAGACTTTTTACTAGATAGTTATAGGAAGGAAAGTAATGGTACTTTATTTATTTAGTGAGAGTGTGTGAACTTGAAATTTGGTATGTAGTCTACAAATGTGACAAGAACGCAACACGAAACTTTTGGCGGCATTTCGGCCGCTTTTTGACGGTTTTCGGGTCTTTTGACTGAACGGTTAGATAGATACTTTGGCATAATTTAATAAGATAAGGGAAGTCGTGTGATGTTCACACCATATTCTTTTCCTCAGGCGAGACGTTTAGAGCTGAATTCCCACCCTGTTGTGGATAAGTATTTCGACAAAAGTCCGTTATGGGCTCAAATTATGGTTTTAATTATATGTATACTAGCCGAAATCCGTCGCAAATCCTTAAGGCAGGGCCGTTCATGTCACTCATCCATTTAGTGGTCTTGCTCGGCGTAGCTTAACAAAAACGAACCGGAAAATAGCCTATAACCTTCACGGGATATATACCGATATCGGCCTGAAAACATCTGGCAACCCTAGTCCGTAGGTAATGAATAAACTTTTTTTTTTCTTCATAATAGAATACCTACTTACCTAACCATTTTTGTGTCGATTGCTTGAATCAAAAGGCCTGAACCGATTGGTAAAGAAACAAGGTAGAAAAATTACATATATACCGATATCGGCCTGAAAACATCTGGCAACCCTAGTCCGTAGGTAATGAATAAACTTTTTTTTTCTTCATAGAATACCTACTTACCTGACCATTTTTGTGTCGATTGCTTGAATCAAAAGGCCTGAACCGATTGGTAAAGAAACAAGGTAGAAAAATCTCAGGTCTCAGGGTTATTATATTTGATAGGTATACCAGTACCTACAAATACTCACTTAGAGTAGGTACATAAACTACATACCTATCTATAATTTTCCTATACCTTCGTAAGAAGAAGAAAAAGAAGAAGGAAAAAAAAAGCTAAAATTCGTATATCTATGAATATCTAATGTTATCCATTGTGACTGTAGCATAATTTTATAATTTTTGCCTTTGCATCTTCGTATCACAAAGATGTAGAGGACCTGGTATTAGATAAGTATCCAATAGCTAAAATTCGTATACATATCTATGAATATCTAATGTTATCCACTGTGACTGTAGCATAATTTTATAATTTTTGCCTTTGCATCTTCGTATCACAAAGATGTAGAGGACCTGGTATTAGATAAGTATCCAATATTTAATAACTCACAGGTAAAAGTTGAAATTTATATCTTAGGTACCATTCTAATCGAACTAATACAATCTCCAAGCGTTTACCTTTTGTTTCTCTTTTTATATCTCCGTACATCTCTTAATAAATTAATGAATCAATTGCTTTGCTTCTTGTACTGAACCTCAGGGGATGAAATATTATTTGAGAGAGGGTAAGATTTGCCAAGGCTGGGGTTTATCACGTCGGATGGTCTCGCGATCTAAATCCTGGATTGACTTGGCTAGGTAGCTATAAGTATAATGCGATTCTCGATTAATGTCGATCCGACTCAGTAAACCCCAGCTTCAATCGGTCAGTAAAGCTGTGTCTAATTTTAACTATCAGGTCTTCTGTTTCTTATTCTACATATAGCATCGACACTGGTTTCCACACGTCTTCCGAAGAAAAAGGAAAGTTCAAAAAATTAGCCCATAAAAAGAATTTCAAGTGATAAAACAAAAACACAGCAAATATAAAAGAACCAAAAGAAATAAAAAGGAGAAAATAAAAGAAAAGGGCAATAGTTCCCTATAAAAATGTGTGCGAAAATGCAATATTAACAGTAAGAAAATTTATTAATCCAGAAAAAAAGGAATACGTAGGTAGGTACCTATGTATCCACCTACTGTCAACATCAAGGGTGACCGCAGAACGAGGCATCAAAGATGAACTGATTTTACGGGTTGTTTTTCTATGGAGCACTTTTAGGTTGAACAATGAACACCGGAACACCCTGTATGTAAAAGTACATAGGTAGTAGGTACACACATTTTCTTCAAATTATTTCTAAATTAAATTTAAATTATACTATGTAGCGCCTAAGGAAAAGATTACTTACCTCATCTACTAGGTACATTTTATCCTACCGTTACAGCTAACTGACTATTCTGACAACTGGGGCAAAATCTAGTAGCTAATTTAATAAACGCGCTGTAGTTTTCTTACAATGTTGCAGCTACTTTACCTCACAATGTAAACAGGAGAGCCTGAGAGAAATTCTGGATGCTAAGGGAATTACCCGTTTATATCGCATGGTTGGTAGATATAAAGGGTGTCCCAATAAGAACGCAAGATTTGATTATTATTATTTATTATTATTATTATTATTATTATTTTTTTTTTTTTTTAGCAAACATGTATGTAAAGGTACATAGGTAGTAGGTACACACATTTTCTTCAAATTATTTCTAAATTAAATTTAAATTATACTATCTAGCGCCTAAGGAAAAGATTACTTACCTCATCTACTAGGTACATTTTATCCTACCGTTACAGCTAACTGACTATTCTGACAACTGGGGCAAAATCTAGTAGCTAATTTAATAAACGCGCTGTAGTTTTCTAGTAGGTAGCTATAAGTATAATGCGATTCTCGATTAATGTCGATCCGACTCAGTAAACCCCAGCTTCAATCGGTCAGTAAAGCTGTGTCTACAATACCTACATGTAATTGACGAACATCGCTTGAGTGTAGAACGAACGTTCGAACATCGATTGATGGATTACCTGAGTGTGGACCGTTTCACTTTGTAAAACTAATTTTCAAGATGAGTGCATTTTCAATGACGTAAGTAAGTTTGAAAGTTCTTCAAATTTGAGTTACGCATAATCGTCTTTCTCAAAAGTTAAGAGAGGATTGAGCGTAGTCCTCATAAGGATAGGTGTTTTTATATTAAGCTTTCATTGCAATCGCTATTTGTAGGTATATTGAGTTGTTCTCACATCAAGAGGAGTTAGTTTCTTAGTTTGAACAAATAATGTAAGTAGGTATAGCACTATGTCGAGGCTGCATTGACCATGAAGTAAATAAAGGCCACCTCAACGTACGTAGGTATTCTCTATTTATTTTGAAGAACTTTATCCTAACGTATTTGAAGTTCGTCCCTGGTTTTTCCAATGCTCAATTTACCCAATTACTTTTCGGTTTACCTGCGTTGTTTTTCTCCTCCTAATTCAATAATAACTTATTTATTGGTCTACTATCTTTGATAATGCTATAATTACTTTAGTTTCACACTAATTTCATTAGTTACCTACTTTTGTTGTCTTGTTGCGGAATGTGATAAAATTGCTAACATAACCGGCAACACATTTTGGTTACTGATTGTTAATTTCGGGGTTTGATTCCTGCCTGGGGCGAACTATCATTCATCAATTTAGTTTCACACTAATTTCATTAGTTACCTACTTTTGTTGTCTTGTTGCGGAATGTGATAAAGTTGCTAACATAACCGGCAACACATTTTGGTTACTGATTGTTAATTTCGGGGTTTGATTCCTGCCTGGGGCGAACTATCATTCATCAATTCTAAAAATCCCCCCCCCCGAAATTGAACCATGAGGCCTGTGGCGCTGTGTTAAAGTTGAATCTGGGTAGGAAAATCATGTGGATCCCCCAACGAAGGTAAATCCTGGCCACGCCACTGGCCAACTAGTTACCTACTTGAAACACAACTATATCACAGTTATGTATATCATACTTCTGATGACGTCCCTTCCAATCACACCGAAACGTTTAAGTAATTTTCAATGAAGGATCATTATGTGGAGAAAAAGCCACAAGAGACCTCTTCTAACCTTTTTTCAGTCGACTATTTCGAGTACCTACCTACTTGTGAGATTTAATTTTATTAAAAGCTTCTCCTTCCTACTTCCTACACTTAATTTGATTTGAAACTTTTGTTTGCATATATTGTTCAACTTTGCTTCAGTAGTTCTCATTCTCTCTCCCTCCCTACCCCTGTCTTTTGGGTTCTTTTGTGTCAAGCTGCCGAAAAGGGGACAGAGTTGATACGTTCTATCTAGAGTAAGAAGATCGTATATTATGGCCGATCTTCATCTCTTGGCAATGAAGTTGTAAAATATATTGAAATAAAAGGTGTTGTCATTGCTATAGGTAGAAAGGAAAGTATTGGAAACTGTTGGATGTGATCTTAGGTAGGCGTAAAAAGGCAGGAGTGATTTTAATCTTCTATCTTTTTCTTTTAATAAGATTTGTGAGGGGTGTGACTTGTTTGAGGAGTTTACTTACGTATGTAAATTTAATGACACACTGGCGTCCTTAGGTCGGTACTTGGCCTAACGCACTACCGTGCGTCTAGATATTCAATATCCCACAGCCTATCCCCAAACCATTCAAAACCCTCGCTTGTCGCTTGTTTTCAATTTAGGCGCACGGCAATGCGCCACGCCAAGTTCTGGTCTCAGCACGTAGTGTGTTGAGAAATAGGGAACAGCTGGAAGTATGCAAACACATTTGAGAATGAGAAAAAGAAGAAGAAGAAGAAGAAGAAGAAAGTTGTTGAGGTAGTAAAATTAAATCTCGAAAATTTGCGAAAATTCTATCCAAAACATAACTAATAATATATTACACCCTCTCAAGGTATACAAGGTACCCCCTACCCCTACATAGGTAAACATGATTTACTCTGAAAGCTCCAAAACTTAGCAACCTACTACTCTGTAAAAAGTTTTATTAATCTTACAGAAAAGATATAAGAGGGGCAACTTTTGATTCATGGTATAGATTGCCAAAGAAGCAACAGACATCCAAATTCTGGGCTTCAGGGACGATCTAATGATTCTAATGGAATAAAGAGGCTTGTAGGTGGTCCTCTTAAAAAGTAAGTAGACCTTTTTAGACCCCACAAAATCTCAACTAGGTAACTAATAGGTACAGGTATCTTATCATTAGTAAAAAAAGGACCCAAAATTTAATGATACAGCCTACATAATATGTATGTAAGTATAAGTTTGAAGTTCTTAACATATAGTAGTAATATGTAATTCTTACTTGAGCGATAGGTTGAACTTTATGTAGAATTCAGCTTAGAGTGTACTATATACCTACCTTATATACATCAGTAACGAATTCAAGGAGAGAGAGAGAGAGAGAGAAAGAATTATCGAAGAGAAAAATGGGATGTTAGAGACTATAGACATGGAACTTTGAACAGTCTCCTAACAACCACCTCACAATTCACACTATTAGTCGATAGTGGGTAACAAGTCAAGAACTTTCCCGTAATTGCGAGTGGGACCACTTGAAAATTATCAAGCTTTTCAATAGCACCTCGATAACAATTCCCCCCCGGAAACAATAAGGGCTGCCTCACACTACAAAATTTTCGATTAAATGGACATGCCTATAATACGAGTACCGAGTATGTATTAGAATGCACAGTTGCACACACAGTACAATGAAATTATTAGATTTTTACTGTAAAATAATTTGAAGAGCTGTTAACCGACTGCTCAATCAGTAGGTTCCTATTGTACAACAGACACCTACAGTTCATTATGAGAGTGTATACAGTAAAGTAATAAGAAATAAATCGTTGAGATGTCCTTCCTTACCAAGTTTTTAACTCAATAGAGAATAGAGTAATCCAAGTTTTCAACAGCCTAGTGTGCGCTGTGGAATCATCACCAAATTCGATTAAACCGTCAGGCGACTGAGAAGTTAGTAGTGTGCGATAACCCTAATGTACAGAAGAATAGGCAGGGAAATGCTCGGAGGTCTTTTGAGAAATTAAATCAATTAAAATTTCGTTCAAGTATCTTCCCTCTTCCCTACTCTTTGTATGTGTAAAGTGTAGAGAAAAGTGTGAAGTGCCCTCTGAATTGTGGAATCTCCGGTATGTTGGCAAGCACACAAGTTTCAATGAGATCGGAGTCCGGTCAGGTCAGGTTAGTAGATTAAGGTGACCCTTCTAACCCCCTCAACTTTAGAAAAGAAAAATAATTCAAATTTATGCTTTGGAGATTATCCACAAAAAAGGAGTGTCTCTAAAACACATCAAATCTCGTCAGACCGGTGCTTGACAAACACTAATGCACGCATAAATTCCATTAATGAAGACAATCAGTGACTTTCGAATGAAGCATTAAGGTGCGTTTTCACCAACGCGACCTCTGTCGCGCGACGTGACCTGTTTTCACTTGCAATTAAAAAATATTTTAATTTATTTATTTTTTTTTTTTGAAACTGTGTATTCAAATAAATATGTAATAGAAGAATAAATAAATATGTAATAGAAAAATAAATAAATATGTACATAGGTACCTATAGGTAGTTGGTAAATACAAGAAGTGATACCTGAAGTAAAGGCGTTGAGCCATTCGAAAAGAATAGTATATTTCTTGACACAGGGGAGTATCGAACCCGTAACTTCTCAACAGTAAGTCGGATAGTGTGACCTTTGCCAAAGTCCGAGTAGTCAACTCTACCTTGGCAATGTTGATTTAAAATCAAATATTTCTCTTTCAAATCAACTTGGCCTAAAAACGGAAAGCATAGTCAACTATGCCTCGAGAATCAACATATTAGCAAACTAGGTACCTACATAGATTTTCTTTTTCTCTTATCTAGCTCTCTCTCTCCTTGTTAACTTCAGGCTTTCCTGAATAGATTCCCAGTCCCTTCCCTAAACAAGTAGGTACGTAGATATCCATTTCATTACGTGGCATATTTTTCTACGTAATTATTTACCTACAAAGTTTGACATAAATTATGACATCATCCTTTGGAAAACTTTAGTACAAGACGACCCTGGTGTGACATTTTTCACGACATTTTTACCAACATCATCCTGACATTGGTGCTGAATGGAGACAGCATAAATGTTAATGAAGCAATGAGTGATAAACGTTTCGAGTAGGTGATTATTATTATAACTGATGTTTCCCAATGGAAAGCAAATGAGAAGAATATTATTGTGGAGAGAGAGAAAAAAAAAAGCACGAGGGCTTTTATTTATAATGATAGGGTACAGGTGGGGTGAGGGGTGAGGTTGATGAAATTTATTCCTTGCACATTTTAAATCCTTCAAGTTGTAAGTGTCAAGAAAAACTATTCTACGAAAAAATAAAAACATGAAAACCATGTCATCATTTGTAAAATTCAATTGAGTGAGATCCATACAGAGTGTTTAGAAGAGCATATTCCTGGGAGTGCTAAGAATGTTTCACCTAATGAACTCACACCCGGAAACACTTCATCTCCAGGCTAATAGTGTAGTTTTTCTGGGGTTTCCAGGCGTCGTTGTTGCTACAGTTTGTCTCAAGACTTTTGAAACGCTCTTTGATTTTGTTTGAGTAAATAAAGTAAATTTTATTCACTTCAAATATTGTTAGTCATGCCACTTGAGTTCTTGACTAATGAAGTTTGTAAAACTATTTAGGGCGTTTAAAAAAATCATAGGTTACCGTTGTAACATTATAAACTCATTGCGTCAAGATTCGTGTTTACATTTCATTTGTGTAAAGGTTCTAGAACTCAGGTGACAACATAATTCTAGTCTTCCATTCAAAACTCTAAATCAATAATAAGAAGTAATTGATGACAAATTCGTTTAAAAATAAAAAAAAAAAATGGTCACTATCCCAGGGGCTCTACTTTAATAAAATCGTTAATAATATGTCAAACTCATGTCATTTTGTCATTCCAATTTTGGACATCTGAAATTTTCTCTAAAATAGTTCATTTTTACTCCTTTTAAGCCGCAATACCTAAATTATTTACATAGATATTATTTTAATATTTTCCCATTGACTTAAAAAAAAAAGATTAAAATTATGATTGTTATTTTCGTCCAAAAAATTGCTACAGTAATAAGGAGAGGGGTTTGGTATTATAATAAGTATAAAGACACGTTTCGTACTGTCGTAAGTTTCATTTTCAGTAACGACTCCCCAGAGCAAACTTACCCATTATTGAGTCGATTTTTTTATGCTGAAAATGTTTTTTAATTTATTTTTTTGTTCCAAAGGCTGTGGGGTAGAAGGACTTTTAAAATATCAAAACTGAAGGAATGTATCCATATACGCGTTTGTGCTCTCATTTAATATTTCTGCTTACTCTGGCATTTGTAGGTACGTATATGTATAATCCGGAGGATCTTGATAAACGATGCTGAAAATGTTTTTTAATTTATTTTTTTGTTCCAAAGGCTGTGGGGTAGAAGGACTTTTAAAATATCAAAACTGAAGGAATGTATCCATACGCGTTTGTGCTCTCATTTAATATTTCTGCTTACTCTGGCATTTGTAGGTACGTATATGTATAATCCGGAGGATCTTGATAAACGTAGAAAACTAGGAATTGTACCTACTCGTACCCAGGCTAACGCTCATATTCATAGTCGTTCTTCAAAAATCGATCTCCAATTGGACGTTTTCTCATATTTTATTCATGCCTGAACAGTCCTGTTCAGGAGTGGACCTATGTATAAGTATGTAAGTAGATGATACCAATACGAATAACCCGGGCTAAGAAGTAAATACTTTACGTGAGGCATTTTTACCAAAGAATGTGAGAGAGAATAAGAGAAGAATAATAAAGAAAAGGGTATACCCCTTTTTAGACGGAAAACTCATTTTACCACTATTGAGTGGACCTATGTATAAGTATGTAAGTAGATGATACCAATACGAATAACCCGGGCTAAGAAGTAAATACTTTACGTGAGGGCTAGGTTCGCTATACTTTGGTAATAGAAAGTAAAAATCCAAGAGGAACTTTGTGTCGATTACACCATTGTTGACGACAAAAAGGAAAAATAATAATTAATTAAACTATTTTATTTTTTTTTCTCTACTTTTTTGTTGCATAGAGAAGTTTGGACTTGTACTCGTACCTACCTTTCCTTTTTATTATTTTCTCAACTTTTAAAAAGACGTGATAGTTATGTAGAAAGAAAGAAAGAAATGATAGTTATGTAGAAAGAAAGAAAGAAAGACATGATAGTTATGTAGAAAGAAAGAAAGAAAGAAAGAAAGAAAGAAAGGAAGAAAGAAAGAAAGGAAGAAAGAAAGGAAGAAAGAAAGAAAGAAAGAAAGAAAGAAAGAAAGAAAGAAAAAATAGTGGGTGGCCTAACGTCACAATTTTGGCCAAAAGCTGCATTTATTCAGGAAAGCACCAAATTTGGTATGGACCTTCATTGGAGCCACAACCACAGTAAGTTCATGACAAATAGGTAAAAAAAAACCTTAGGTCTATCGCCGGTTTTCATTATTATTAGTGGTTCTCAAAAAATCCAACCCTGGGAAGGATAATAGAAAGTAAAAAACCTTAGGTCTATCGCCGGTTTTCATTATTATTAGTGGTTCTCAAAAAACCCAACCCTGGGAAAGATCTTATAGACACCCTGTTTATACATATTATTATGTATTTATCCCTTGTTAGCAAGATCGTAAATATCATGGTGATGTTCGAAGTCAAATCGGATAGATGCTGATTAAAATGACACCTTGACATTAAATAGGGTACAATGGGTATACATACTACATACCGACTGGGTATTTGCAATATTATTTAGGTATAATTTGTTTATTGGCCGAAAGTAGTGAAGGTCTACGTTTTAACTCGACATTTTTGCATTTGGTTTGGATTTTTGAATGTTTGAACAAGATTGTTCCGCTGTAACTCCCAATTTCCTGGTCTGATTTTGATAAAATTTGATACAAGTTTACGTCGCATCAAAGTAATTTGTTTATTGGCCGAAAGTAGTGAAGGTCTACGTTTTAACTCGACATTTTTGCATTTGGTTTGGATTTTTGAATGTTTGAACAAGATTGTTCCGCTGTAACTCCCAATTTCCTGGTCTGATTTTGATAAAATTTGATACAAGTTTACGTCGCATCAAAGATCGTCGCAAGTTCAAGTTTGGAGTCCCAGAATTGAGCGGGGCCGATAGAATAATACTTTACTAGGTATTTCATGAAATGCCCAGGCAAATCATAAAATATCATATTACCATCGATTTCATTATAATTACGTCGCATCAAAGATCGTCGCAAGTTCAAGTTTGGAGTCCCAGAATTGAGCGGGGCCGATAGAATAATACTTTACTAGGTATTTCTAATCCAAGTTTTCAACAGCCTAGTGTGCGCTGTGGAATCATCACCAAATTCGATTAAACCGTCAGGCGACTGAGAAGTTACCAAATGTGACAAGGATGCAACAAAAAACGTTTGGTTGAGATGGTTGCTGCGCTTGGCGGTATTTTGACCGCTTTTGGAGCTATTTGTATATTGAGTTGTTCTCACATCAAGAGGAGTTAGTTTCTTAGTTTCAACAAATAATGTAAGTAGGTATAGCACTATGTCGAGGCTGCATTGACCATGAAGTAAATAAAGGCCACCTCAACGTACGTAAGTATTCTCTATTTATTTTGAAGAACTTTATCCAACACACACACACACACACACACACACACACACACACAAATATTAATTTTTATATATTAGATACATGTATATAAAACACAATTTAGTATGATGTTATTTTGATTCTCAGAATTTTATATGTACTTTGTCCGGTACTTCTCGTTAATAGCTACGTTACATTTAGGTAGGTAACAATATATCTACGTACCTTACAAGTATCTGTATCTACTATCTAACCTACCCTCTTTTCCTTCCCTATACATATGCATATCTTCCGCAAGACATGATCATCATTTTAATAAATCCCCAATTCTGTGAACTTGAGCATTAAATTTTGTGTAGGTATCATGTTTTCTTCAAGTCCTTCTCTCTCTTTCTCTCTCTCCCTTTATGTATTCTCGTTATGTTATAGGGTGGACACGACTTGGATGTTTTGATGGAAATCAAAGCTAGGTGTAAAAAGCGCTATTTGTCTGTTGAGTGAAACCAGCATAAAAGTTCGGTAAAACCCAAAATTAATACGGTTAAGTCCTTCTTAGAACCCCCGATGAATGGGGTTATCTTACAGACATATGGTTCTGGTAACTTTCCATCAAACAGAGCAGATCTCCTAGAGTTATTAAAGTCTGCCAATGAGAGAGGAGTCATTATTGTCAATTGTTCTCAGTGCAGCAGAGAGCGTTACCGATGTTGGAGTGATAACAGGCTATGATATGACACCTGAATCCGCCCTGACTAAGTTGTCATACGTATTGTCAAAATCTGATTGGACGTTGGAAAAGAAGAGATAATTAATTAAACTAAGGAAAAATAGAAGGACCATAACCGGCCCTGGTTGTCAGATCGACCTAAAATTTGTACCAAGGTAATATTTTAGAATTTCGGCCACAACCACAGTAAGTTCATGACAAATAGGTAAAAAAAAACCTTAGGTCTATCGCCGGTTTTCATTATTATTAGTGGTTCTCAAAAAATCCAACCCTGGGAAAGATCTTATAGACACCCTGTTTATACATATTATTATGTATTTATCCCTTGTTAGCAAGATCGTAAATATCATGGTGATGTTCGAAGTCAAATCGGATAGATGCTGATTAAAATGACACCTTGACATTAAATAGGGTACAATGGGTATACATACTACATACCGACTGGGTATTTGCAATATTATTTATATGCACCAAAAAATGGGGGTTCTCATTTGAAATTCCAATGTTGGTACCAAGTTAGCGGAATTCACGAAACTGTTCGCAAAATTTCAAAATTGACAAAAAAAAAAAAAATCTTTGTAAAAATCAAAGAATTACCTAGATACCTACGTGTGTGTGTGTGTGTGTGTGTGTGTGTGTGTTTTTCTCGAAAATTCCAACAGATTCGGAGCAATTTGAGTGGACCACACATTGGTGGACACCCTGTAGTACACTCAATAAACTTAAGAGCTAAAGCTATGACTATGAAAGGTTTCAAATTACACGCTCACAATGTCTTCATCTTATACCTACAGGGTGTCCCTGGGACTATTTTTTTTTTTTATGTTTATATTATGTATACCTTAATGCTACTATCTTCTTCTTTTTCTTCGCCTTTTCCCGTGTAGAGACGGTGTTGGCGTTTTTTGTCAGCCTCTCAATCTCTCTACTTAAGTATCCTACTAAACGTAGGTACGAGTAACTCTACTTATGTATTTTTTCTCCATAAGTACTACCCTGTAGATATCTACATGAGCATTTGACAGTGTGCTATATTACTATATCTCTTTACTGATGACGCTCTTTGCCTTTATTTTTCCTTTTTAATTCCAAAAAATCCAATGAGCCATAAAATTGCAATCTGCAGTATCCTACTATGTATTTATTATATGTATCTATATATTTATTTTTCTTAACCTTTTGCCTCCCTCCGATCAGTTTTCAATTCGCAATAAGTGGAGAGAGATTCAAATCTATATAAATAAAATTGTAGATTTGTCTGTACATTGCTTAGAATCGTGAAATTTTTAGTTATTCTTACTCCTTATGCATCCACTGGACCAACCGTGCCCCCAATTGGGTGCCAACTTTGGTTTTTTAAATGAGAAACCCCATTTTTTTATTGCATATTCGTGTTACACGTTAAATATAAGGTATAATCGACTACTCACTCGATTTTTTTTTTTTTAGGTTCGTGGAATTCGGAAATCATGAATCACAAAAATGCCTCTAAAGTACAAGTTACACTGGTTACATTATTATTTCAATATGTTCCAATATTTCGCTGTTTCCTATTTGCGCGATGATCGCGAAATCCACGAATCCTGCATATTTCTCAAAGGTACGTCTGATAATATCAAATCATGCTATTTTTTACTCTTAAATCTTGTGGTGACATTACTTTTTCAATTCACGTCATTTTTGGCGGTTCGCGGATTTTGCAAACACCGCAAACCGTCCAAAAAAAGTTAATTAAAAAAGTAACATCACCTCCAGATTTAGGAGCGAAAAATAGCATGATTTGATATATCACACACGTACGAGTTATGTAACTATGTAGGTAACTTGGAAAAATAGGTAGGATTCGCGCATTTCGCGAACACCGCGCAAATCGAAAATAGCGAAATATTGGACCAAACCAAAATAATAATGAAACCAAAAGACTTGGGAACAAAATACACTCTAATTTGATGGCTCGCACTTGTACCTAGTTTAGAGGCATTTTTGTGATTGGCGATTTCCGAATTCCGCTCTATTATACTTTAAATTTAACGGAAAACGAATATGTAAAAAAATGGGGGTTTCTCAAAAAAAAAAAAAAAAAAAAAAAAAAAAAAAGAGGACCCCATACATTAGAAAAATTTCTGTCTGTCTGTCTGTGGGTATGTCTGTCTGTCACGCTAAATAGACTTCTGGTTGTTCTCTTTTCACGCAAAAACGGCTCGACCGATTTTGATGAAATTTTTTGTGGTTGTTAAGAAAAGTACTCCGATATTGCCAAAACATCCGCATCCGAGAAAAATAGTTTAAGCATAAATTCTGGGACATCCTGTGTATCATAAATGTATATATACATAATTATAATTATATCTACATTTTTTAAACCTATATCTAAGTTCTATTACAAAAGAAATAAAGATGAATATTATCACAAAAATTTATATGACTTAAAATGGTTATCTGAAGCTGGCGGTAGAGATAAGAGTGAAGACGAGAGACAGGCACGATATACTGATCACACAACTCTCTGATGAGGCTGTAAAAAAGAGAAACGATGAATAAAGTACTTTCTAATCCAGCAAGAAAGAAAAAGAAAAAAGTATTGTACCTATTTATATTGTTTATAGGGGGAACACGAAGAACGTTAACAAAATCCGGCTGTAGGTAACAGTATTGGTGGAAGAACAAGGAAAAAAACTATTTATATTGTTTATAGGGGGAACACGAAGAACGTTAACAAAATCCGGCTGTAGGTAACAGTATTGGTGGAAGAACAAGGAAAAAATGTGGAATTTGTCACCCGGTCAAAAATTAAAAAAAAATCAAATTAAATATCAAGTTTTTCCAAAAAACGGCCTGTGGTGCATTCCCCCTCATATTCTTTGATGTTCTGTATATTGCATATTTTATTTAAATGAAGGGGTAATCTTACTGATTTTTAGGTACCTCTATTTTTCTGGAAAAAGTCATGGAAATTTTCTGGAAAAGTCAATGAATAGTCATGGAATTTCATTCCAAGAAAAGCGTATAAACCCTGAAATATAACATAACAAATGTATGCTTATTTGCTTATGAATCTTATGCAAGTTTCAAGCTCATTAGGAACTTATCATCAAACGATCCGTGTACACATTTAATTGGTAGGCTATTATGAGTAGGTACTCTATACTCAATAATAAGTATATACTTAGTCAATTTTCAATCTAGGTAGGTTTTTAAATATCGATTGCCAATTTCAAAGTGAAGTATCTGGTATGAATACTTAGGTAGTTATATTTTTATGGTAGCTATTATAGTTAGGTAGATACTTATTTAGTTTTTTTCTTACTTCTAAATAAACGATAAACCGTAGGTATTAGGTAGGTATTGGAAAAGTTAAAAAAAAAAAAAAACAACAACAACAACAACAACAACAACAACAACTAGGTATACCTATCTACAACTTTATCTCGTATTTCTATTTTTTGTAAGTAGGTACAATTTACCAAAGCAACTCTGAGGAAAAGCTTCCTAAGAAGAAACCTATACCTGCCATTTGAAAGTCAAACTTCTACGTTGGAAAAAAAGTTCTGTGAAAAAAAGTTTTCCTTCTTACTTACCTGCCTACCTATATTTACTTCTTGTTAAAGTAAAATTAAATTTTATGTACCTAATATATATTTTTCTTTCTTCAGAAAAAATACCCAATGTAAGCTAATTTAATAGAAAAGTTTTTTAGTATGTAGGTACTTGTTTATAAGTCAGGTTAATACAAGAAAGGAAGAGGAAAAATGCTTACCTGTAGGTAACTTGTATAGGTATATAACCTATATTAAGGCTATTATTATTATTTACTCTTTATTGTTTATAATTACATGTACACAAAAATTACAAGCAAGGGGCGAAATTATTGCCTAAGGCAATCTCTACCATTCAACCCTAACTACTTAAAACTCTACTTTTTTGTTGCATAGAGAAGTTTGGACTTGTACTCGTACCTACCTTTCCTTTTTATTATTTTCTCAACTTTTAAAATGTTCAACATTTTATTTTATTCGTAGGATAATTTTCTTTTCACAATCAATAACTTCCTTCTAACAACAGTAAAATCATTTTTCCAGGGGCAAAGTTATAAATTATATTATTTATTATTGTTCGTTACCCTACTATGTAGTAGAGGTACATATTTTTAAAGAACTCTCTTTCTTGCTATGTGAAATTGGCACATCCACTCAGGGTCCGAGGAAGTGGCCTACCATCCTAGTAGAGGTACATATTTTTAAAGAACTCTCTTTCTTGCTATGTGAAATTGGCACATCCACTCAGGGTCCGAGGAAGTGGCCTACCATTCTATGTAGGGGAACACGAGCAAAAAGGTTTCTTACTTTTTAGCCCGTCCTTCCTTTATTATTACGATAGTAATAAAAAAAGGTATAAGGGACGGGCTATTGTATTCGCTTCGGTGTCGTCTACAAGAGAATATCTTAAATATTATACAAGATTGTTAGGGGTACAGTGAGAAGAAAAAAGAAAGATACCTACCTACTTGAGAAGAAGAGAATATCTTAAATATTATACAAGATTGTTAGGGGTACAGTGAGAAGAAAAAAGAAAGATACCTACCTACTTGAGAAGGAGAACGTCAGGAAAGAAAAGAACAAAGAACGGAAAAAGAAAACAAGGGACTAAAGAAGGAAGGGAGCAAAGATAAATGAGAAAGAGAGAACATACGGAGGTGGGGAAGACAGGAAAGAGAGAACATAAAGCAAGTGGCGAAAGAGAAGAGAGAGAAAAAAAGGAGCTGTTTAAGTGAATTTAGACCAAGAGATTCGAGAAGAAGGGATCCCCCTTTCTTGAAAAAAAAAAAAAAAAGAATAATACACACAAGTTGTGTTAAATTAAATTCGAACGTTTTACACAGAAACCTCCAAAGATTCCCAATGAGGATCTCGGCAGTGCGCCAGGCCAAGTTCCAGCCTAACGCACACAGTTATCAGTATACACTATACAACATACCTATGGTTTATATTTCGGCCGTTGAAGGTACGTTATAGTGAGTTATGACTGTTATGAGATAACTCTGTTCAAATATACTAGTACATATATCCTACAACTTGAACTGTTGAGAAATATGGCTATAGGTGACTACTTAAAAATTTGCCTCTATTATGTAAGATCTCAGAAATGCAGCAAGATCTAGGCGCACGGCAGTGCGTCAAAAAGCCACAAAACTGGTTTTCGGGGGATTTTTGTTACATTTTCTCACACAAATGAGCTCTGATCTTGAAATTTGTTGCGACGACCTATGAACTCAAAGCGAGAAAGTTTTAGATAAAACTTCAGTCGTTTTAAGACCGGTTTTAGCGTCACCTACATATGTTAGGCTACGCCGAGCAAGGCCAATAAATGAATGGGTGACTTCAACATTATATTGGGAATAAAGGGAGAACGGGCTCTAGTCTTAATTTTAAATCACTTCATGAAAGTAAAATCAAAAAATCAAATCAAGAATAATAATAAACTGAATATTAAACAAATTATACCTTATCCATTTGAATATGGCAGCAAGGATTCATCTAAAAAGTAGGCTACGTTGCCAAACGTGTCAAAGGTTCAACGGTAGAATATCTTTAAGGTACTGATTTTCTCTAATCACGATCGAATAAACTGCGGGCTAAAAATTTTCGGAGGGACGGGCCCAGCTTTTTTTTTACATTGGAAAACGTCAAAACTTACAAACATAGGTACTCGTACATAGAGCTGTAGGAATATGAAATGAGAATTTTTCCCCTCTTCAGAAATTTGCATACCGCTTAGCGAGTTTAGGACATTCAAATGTACATATTACATAACATGATACTCACCCCTAACTTAGCTTAGGTAGGTAACATTCTTCTAGGTAACTACACCATCGTTCAAGCAATGAGCTTAAAAACCAACAATAGTAGTAGGAAATGAAGTTATAAATATGGTGAAAACCCACCTTTAGGCGTTCGTAGTTCCATATAGTGTGTTCATAAAGTCCCCCCCTCATCTTAATTTTTGAACTGATGAATTTAGAAACCTGCATTAAGTAAACGAGCCTAAAATTTCGGAACTTCAATTTTCACCCCCGGAGGCCATCAGGACCGAAAGTCTAAATTTCATTTTTGGGTCTGAATTTCAATATGAACGATTAGAGGGACCCATTTGAAGCAGAAATCACCAATCGATAATATACATAAATATGAAGTTTCCATTTTTGATGCATTTTTTCTAACAAGGTAGGTTATCTTCTTTTATAAATTATTCTGACAGAACCTTTTTATTATATGTATTTTATTCTTTCTTTTTTGCTCAGGTATTATGGAGTTTGTGCAACCAAACAACCTACAGTACAGCCGCCACTGATTAGAATCGAAGCATGGATGATATAAACTGTGCATATCCAGTCTGAATCGCTGGTGATGAAAAGTTTAAACAACAAAGAAAACGGAAACTTTTTTTATATATAGCTAGATACCTACACTTTCCGGCGCGGAAAAATCAGGGGAAAAGGAAATCGACGTGCATACGTCGAAACGTTGTTGTGTATTGTATGCTTTTTGCAAGCAAGACCTTTTTGTTTGAATGACATGGATTTTTTTTTGTCGTAAATTTCTCCTTTTGATTTGCTTGCGGTGAAAGTTTAATTGACCGAAATCGAGATTGACTTCTGGATGTATGTATCTTATTGTTCTTATTTACCTTTCCTGCCTTTTCTTTTCTCTTTAGGTTTGGTCGTTTATTTTGAGAAAGGGTGTGTACTGTGTAGGTATATCAAGGTTTTAATAGTGGATTCATAGGAAGTAGAAGAATTAATTTGGGTGCATAGGTGCTAATTCCAGAGATCTTTTTCAAAGGTTATAACCAGATTCAGGCATGTCAAACTGGCGGCCCGCTGCGAGCCACAAGGGTATAATATTAAATAAATCAATAATATTTCACAAGGAGACATTTTTTTTTTTTTTATTTTATTACTTTAACTTTGAAACAAAATGAAGTTAAAAAGTACTTCTTGGTAAACGTATCTAATAAAAGGTTTTAATAGTGGATTCATAGGAAGTAGAAGAATTAATTTGGGTGCATAGGTGCTAATTCCAGAGATCTTTTTCAAAGGTTATAACCAGATTTTTTTTTTTTTGCTACCGCCATAATGCGATAATTTTTCTACCACGGAAAGCCGGCGGCATAATATGTAAAACAAATTCATCTATATAAATAAAATTGTAGATTTGTCTGTACATTGCTTAGAATCGTGAAATTTTTAGTTATTCTTACTCCTTATATATGCATCCACGATTCCAAAAATCATTAGAAAATTTTCTGTCTGTATGTATGTCTGTCTGTCACGCTAAATAGATCTTTGTTTTCCCTCTTTTCACGCAAAAACGGCTCGACCGATTTTAATGAAATTTTTGTGGTTGTTAAGAAAAGTACTCCGGGTGACATCCTTTGTTTTCCCTCTTTTCACGCAAAAACGGCTCGACCGATTTTAATGAAATTTTTGTGGTTGTTAAGAAAAGTACTCCGGGTGACATAGGCTACTTAAAATTATCACATTCCATCCTGATTCAAAAAGGCGGCGGTTCAAAGTTATCCCTATTATGCTGCACTGTGGACTGTGGGGCATGTCAGGGAGCGCGTAGCGCGACTGTGTGTGTGTGATGGATGTGTTGTGTGTGTGTATGTGATGTGATGGGTTTGTGGGTGGGTGTGGTCGTGTGCGTGTATGTGGTGGTCTGATGGATGTGTTGTGTGTGTGTATGTGATGTGATGGGTTTGTGGGTGGGTGTGGTCGTGTGCGTGTATGTGGTGGTCCCATACAAAGGACGGGTCAACCACTAGTAGATAATAAAATAAATCAAAATCCACACAGCCTTGTTTCCTTCGGATTCTCGGAAAGCGAAATCCAAGTTATTATTTTAATTTTAAGTTGTTATAAGTACCTATCATAACATTTTTCATTAAGGATATGGAGAAGAAGGAAGAAGAAGAGGAAAAAAAAGCAAGATTTCCTCTTATACATAATTCTTCATCCGGGGGTGGTAATGCTGACTTCCTGGGATACCTACAAGAGAATATCTTAAATATTATACAAGATTGTTAGGGGTACAGTGAGAAGAAAAAAGAAAGATACCTACCTACTTGAGAAGGAGAACGTCAGGAAAGAAAAGAACAAAGAACGGAAAAAGAAAACAAGGGACTAAAGAAGGAAGGGAGCAAAGATAAATGAGAAAGAGAGAACATACGGAGGTGGGGAAGACAGGAAAGAGAGAACATAAAGCAAGTGGCGAAAGAGAAGAGAGAGAAAAAAAGGAGCTGTTTAAGTGAATTTAGACCAAGAGATTCGAGAAGAAGGGATCCCCCTTTCTTGAAAAAAAAAAAAAAAGAATAATACACACAAGTTGTGTTAAATTAAATTCGAACGTTTTACACAGAAACCTCCAAAGATTCCCAATGAGGATCTGAAAAGCAGACGAAAATATTCAATGTTTTTTCCGTTTTCAACAAAAATCGTTCTCAAGATACATATTTTGTAAATGTACACACCATAAGCTAAAGACCAATTTTTGTATTCAGAGGGAACCCTAAAACGGATACCTATTTCCACACATTGGCCCATTTTGAAAATTTGCACCACTGCATTGGTATACTCGAAGGTATGTGGTATGAATTGGAACCAATGCACTGATTCCAAAAAAAGTAGTGTAATAGAAAGTAATAAATGGGTCATTTGGGTCGTATGAACGAGGAGGTGTGTACATCCCCCCCCCCCCCCCCCCAATGAATTTATTCACAATGAAATGAAGATTGTTTTAGATATATGTACATATGTAATACTATGGAGGAAATGTAAAATAGGTACTATCCGTTTTCGCATTGGACATGAACATTTTTAGCCGTTTTTCTTCCCTCTCCAAAGTTTTTGTCTCTTTTTTTTCGATATGTTACGACTACGTATAATGTCCTAAATTTGATTTATTTCATCAGAATTTTGTTATAGGCGAAAAATAAATCACAATCCAATAACCTGACACAGTGATGTTGGGTTACATTACAGTATTGTGTGTTTGATGGCGTATGTCAGTATCTATAGTTTAGTAATTGAGTTAATATCAGAGCAGTTATTACCTACCACATGTAGGTAAATATACATAGCTAGTGGACATTATAGAGGTAAATACCTACGTGGTAAGTAATGTAAGCATAGAAAAAGATACATTACGTGATAGTTATGTAGAAAGAAAGAAAGAAATGATAGTTATGTAGAAAGAAAGAAAGAAAGACATGATAGTTATGACCACTATTGAAAAAGAGTTTAAAAGAAAGAAAGAAAGACGTGATAGTTATGTAGAAAGAAAGAAATGATAGTTATGTAGAAAGAAAGAAAGAAAGACATGATAGTTATGTAGAAAGAAAGAAAGAAAGAAAGAAAGAAAGAAAAAATCCAATCCAGCCCTGGTAAAGAAAAGTTGTTTGAAAAATGTCCGCTCTCATCCTACTATCCCCTCTCACATTTTTACACCTCACGGAAAATTGCATGTCATGTGGCAACTAATAGCCCCGTGGAGGTCTTCTGTTTTCTGTGTTCCAGACATCATAGGTATTATTAATTTTATTTGATAGGAAGAAAGAAAAAATCCAATCCAGCCCTGGTAAAGAAAAGTTGTTTGAAAAATGTCCGCTCTCATCCTACTATCCCCTCTCACATTTTTACACCTCACGGAAAATTGCATGTCATGTGGCAACTAATAGCCCCGTGGAGGTCTTCTGTTTTCTGTGTTCCAGACATCATAGGTATTATTAATTTTATTTGTGATTAAGTGTCTTCATTGTGCGGGTAGTAATGATAGAGTGCGAGGGGGGAGAAGGGGTTCAAATAGATAGCTAAAGTTAGCATGGTAGATATAGATAAAAGGAGAAGGGGACATAAGGATGAGGACATTAGAATTCCAAGGTTCTTCATTCGCACCTACTTATGGTGGATTACCTAACTAAAGGAGAAGGGGACATAAGGATGAGGACATTAGAATTCCAAGGTTCTTCATTCGCACCTACTTATGGTGGATTACCTAACTCCATACACAAAAAGCCCATTCCGAGGTGTAAGGGCAAACAGCCCTGAAGGATGGGTTAAGCTTCTACTAATCTATGGTGTTGGTGTTCGGTGTTCACGTGCCTTTTTCATGCGTCACAGGTCAAAACGCACGCGTTAGTTAGGTACCTAACGCATGCGTCTATGCAAGGTGATTTACAGCGGCAAACAGCCCTGAAGGATGGTTAAGCTTCTACTAATCTATGGTGTTGGTGTTCACGTGCCTTTTTCATGCGTCACAGGTCAAAACGCACGCGTTAGTTAGGTACCTAACGCATGCGTCTATGCAAGGTTGCAAGGTGATTTAAAGTGACACGGGTATGAGACACCACAGTGAAGGAACACTTCAGGTTCTATAGGGTCCTTCAGGTCCAGGTATCCTACACACTTAAAAATATGTTAACAGGGGTATTTACTGCCTGGTTATGCGAAGAATTTTTGCGGGTACTTTTCGATGACAATGAGTTCTTTCTTAAATGCTTATAAAACTTTTTTACTTTCTTTCCCATACCTACTTTGTGTTTATTGCATAAATTTTCATAGCCTTTCATAAAGTATCCCTCTATCATATTTCCTTCCCTCTTTTTCCTGAGCTTAACATTATTCAACCAACTTGGTTTTTTATTTTTTCCGCTTCAATATTACAGGTATTTGCATGAAATTAATAAAGAGAGCAGCATATTCCCTTTATTTATTTGTGTCTAGCATACATTTTGCGTCTTGTTGCTTCTTGAATGGCACCTAAGTATAATAATATGTAGGTATGTAATTTATTACTTAATTTGACAAGGGTTTGTATTGTATGTTGTTCTAACTGTAGTTCGACATTATGATATCCTTGTAGGTGGTTTTAGAAATTGTTTACAGGATAAGGAAAGGTAATAATTTTTCCCTGATCCAGTTTCAAAGTAGAGATCCTGGTCCCTATTCCGTTAAAATAATTTACTAGGTAGGTACTTTTTGATTGAGTAGAATTACATCTGACATTTTTGAGAGCCCAGGTCTTACACTACGTATTTGCATGACACAGGAGATAGACAAGTTTCACTTCTGAACAAAAGGAACATTTATTTAGCATTCTACTGCCTTTTCATTCGACTTCAAATCGAATTTTCAGTTCTTCGAAATCCCGAAATGCTCAACCTCAACTCTCCAGAGTCCGTTTTCTCCTATGTACATGTACATTGTCCTCTTCCCCTATTCCTATTCTCTTTACCACTGTCTCATCTTAACTTGGTGACACTCTCTTCTATTTTGATTTCCATTAATCTGTCCCTTGTGTCATGACGTCATCAAATGACTCAAGAAAAGACAAAGCAGCATCCTTCTCTTTCCAAATCATCTACTTCTCCCTTTTCTGCCTGTTTCCTCCGTTCCTGTTCTAAACTTTGATTGATGAATAGCATCCAAATGTCTCTCTTCTTTCTTCAACTTTCACTAGGGGTCTTCTCCTTTGTGTTCTTTGCATGATTGTCACTAACAATTGCTGGATAGGATACATATGGTGCTACAGTCCTGTTGTCATGGGACGGTGGATCTTCTTTACGGTGAAAAGAGAGCTGCATGACAAATGGACAGAAAAAGTGTAAACAGAAAAGAATAATGAGGAGACAAGACGACAGCGAAAGTATATGAATATAGGTAGGTTCCCAATAAAGAAGAATATGTATATTAGATAAGTAGTTATCAGTTGTTGGTAGGTAGGTATCAGTTGATTCTCCAGGCACAGTTGACTATGCCTTCCGTTTTTAGGCCAGATATTAGATAAGTAGTTATCAGTTGTTGGTAGGTAGATATCAGTTGATTCTCCAGGCACAGTTGACTATGCCTTCCGTTTTTAGGCCAACCTGTTTTAATTTTTTCAAATCAACATTGCCTGAGCGTTTTAGGCATAGTTGACTATGCCTAGGAATCAACAATATAATATGTACATGTAGGTACATACTACCACGTGTTAGTTTATGCATCAAACCTAATGAGGGATGTTAGATTTTTCACATATTCCTGGCTATCGTAACAACCCATTCAACAATTCAGCAAAGATACAGGGAACATTTACATTTTTATTATAAGAGGGATATACGATATACTTATTTTTTTGGCAAAGTACACTTAACTGAATATCTACTTAAAATATTTTCTACCTTTTCTTTTTTGCTTACCGATTTCCCACAAGTCATAATTTCTGACTGGGTTCGTACCCTCGAATACACATAAACCTAGTTGTAAGTATCAAGATGTGCTGTGGCTATTGGAAAAAAAGAAAGATTTTTTACGTTGGTGTAAAATGTTTCGACATTTTCTCTTCCTTGCACACCGCTAAATATTTACGGTACATTTTTTTATTCGTTCGGGAACTCGTAAACATAAAGAAAGAATATATGGGGGATATACAGGGTATTTTGTAAACATGATCCTGTAGGTACGTAGGTAGGTATTGACTTAAGGTAGAGGGTAGGTAAGTAGTTATAGGTATAGGTACTAGAGAAAATTATGATGTGAAAGCCAAAAGTTCCGGGTCCATTATTTTTTTTCTTCTTTTTTCCAAGTCATTTATAAGTACTATTGATGAATTTATTTAATACCCAGGGAAATACTATACCATCCCGATAATATTGACTTAAGGTAGAGGGTAGGTAAGTAGTTATAGGTAGGTACTAGAGAAAATTATGATGTGCAAGCCAAAAGTTCCGGGTCCATTATATTTTTTTTCTTCTTTTTTCCAAGTCATTTATAAGTACTATTGATGAATTTATTTAATACCCAGGGAAATACTATACCATCCCGATACTGTAGGTACGTAGGTAGGTATTGACTTAAGGTAGAGGGTAGGTAAGTAGTTATAGGTAGGTACTAGAGAAAATTATGTGAAAGCCAAAAGTTCCGGGTCCATTATTTTTTTTCTTTTTTTTTTCCAAGTCATTTATAAGTACTATTGATGAATTTATTTAATACCCAGGGAAATACTATACCATCCCGATACATAAGGCCGTGCGTAGTGGGCAATGCGTGAATGAAATCGTGGAAACGGTCCCTAACCTCGTCTACAAGAGGAACCAGCTAATCCATCCCGATACATATAAGGTTAAAGATCCTGATCCAGATACATAAGGCCGTGCGTAGTGGGCAATGCGTGAATGAAATCGTGGAAACGGTCCCTAACCTCGTCTACAAGAGGAACCAGCTAATCGATCATCGGGTGACAGGGTCCACAGCCCCCCCCCACGGTCACTATCAGCAAATTTTACCTTTCCTTTCTGAAGTCACTCGAAAAATTCGCTCGTTACAGGACTTTTCCCCACTCTGTATTTGACTGTACAGGGGAAATATTTTTTTACTCACTCACGGTCACTATCAGCAAATTTTACCTTTCCTGTCTGAAGTCACTCGAAAAATTCGCTCGTTACAGGACTTTTCCCCACTCTGTATTTGACTGTACAGGGGAAATATTTTTTTACTCACTCCGTATCCCGATATAATCGCACGTCGAATTCAAATGATTCAAATCCATGGCTGTGATCTCGTACAGGTAAGTTAGCTAGAACCTACGCTAAAGTTATGCTAAGCACGGGGCAATATTGTTGATAAACGAGAAATGCAAATGGAGAAAGGAATAAAAAGTTTGCCAGAACCTAATATAGGTATTGGGTACCTACATACATATAGGTACTTAGTACTTCACCAATACCCACCAATGAGGATTGTAAAATTTTCGAGATACCTACAATTGACAATCCAAAGTGAAAATCAAAAGAACCTACGTGGTTTCTACAATTTAGGTATTATTTTCTTTTTTCTTTGAGGACCTTAATAGGCTCTTGCCTACGCGAAAAATTTGGAAGGATTGTTCAAAAGACCTTAGAGCGATGTTGGATAGTGCAAGGTACCTACATACATATAGGTACTTAGTACTTCACCAATACCCGCCAATGAGGATTGTAAAATTTTCGAGATACAATTGACAATCCAAAGTGAAAATCAAAAGAACCTACGTGGTTTCTACAATTTAGGTATTATTTTCTTCTTTCTTTGAGGACCTTAATAGGCTCTTGCCTACGCGAAAAATTTGGAAGGATTGTTCAAAAGACCTTAAAGCGATGTTGGATAGTGCATTGACAGAGCTCAAAATAACTACTGTCCTCCTTGGACAATAAAATCCAGAAAAATAACCTTTTTACTCTGAAAATCTTGTCCACCACCCCCCTCCTTTCTTCTCCTAAGGAAAGTCTACCTTGATTAAAAAGAAAAACTTGAAACCACATCAAATAAATTGGAAATTAATCAAGGATAAAAAACCACAGCAACTCTGCAGCGCATACCTTGAGCCCAGCTCAAGTTTTCCATTTTTCTTCCTCTACCTCCCTTTCTCTCCAGTCTATGAAAAGTTGAATATTGTTGTTGGAACTAAACTAAAATTTCTGGAAGCTCATTACCTTTTCACTTTTTTTAACTCCTTGATTTTCCTTTCAAGAATGTCTTTTCCCCTTCGCCATTTTCTGGTTATAAGTGGCATACGCTTTCTGGTTTTGAGTACCTAACTTACGCTTCGATGAGTCGGTAATTCAAAGAGGATAATCCTAGGAATAAGGTTTAACTGTGGTAGTGTGGTGGTTCTACAGGATGACAGGACTGTTTTCCCCATTTTTTTCTGAGTAGGAGTCCTGAAAATGGATGCATCCGCCCAAATTTTGATAGTTTGATTTTGAAATTTTGAACCAATTCCAATATTTTCTCATCGCTTTTTGTAAAGAGTAGGCTACCTAATATTGACATAGAGGTAGGTAATAGAAAGTAAAAAGTGACTGCTTCGAGGTAATTTTTTTCTTCGAAGAAAGAAAGAAAGAAAAAAATTATGAGACTTTAGATTTAGAATGAATTTCAGACAATGAAAAAGATAAGTTTCTCTCCCCCCTCCCAATAAAAGAATAATAATGTCTAACATATTACGAGAGCTTTTGTCATCGCTCTCATTACCTCTGAGTAGGAGTCCTGAAAATGGATACATCCGCCCAAATTTCGATAGTTTGATTTTGAAATTTTGAACCAATTCCAATATTTTCTCATCGCTTTTTGTAAAGAGTATCTAGACTACCTAATATTGACATAGAGGTAGGTAATAGAAAGTAAAAAGTGACTGCTTCGAGGTAATTTTTTTCTTCAAAGAAAGAAAGAAAGAAAGAAAGAAAAAAAAAATATGAGACTTTAGATTTAGAATGAATTTCAGACAAGGAAAAAGATAAGTTTCTCTCCCCCCTCCCAATAAAAGAATAATAATGTCTAACATATTACGAGAGCTTTTGTCATCGCTTTCATTACCGAGTTATCAATATCAACCCGCGACAAAAATTCCGAGGATACATTTTTCGTCTTCTCAAAACTCTCTTTTCTATTCCACTAGTTTTTTTTTTACTAAGAAAGTAAATTACTCTCAGGCACGACATGTGAAATACCTCATCAATCAATCATATTTCATAGAGGTTTCTTCCTTGAACATTCCTCCCCTCTTTCTTCATTTTCCATGTACTATCCCCCATCACATTATCATTTGCGCTTCAAGAATTAGGGGTCCCACTCACCTCCCTAGTCCGCACCCTGTCCGCTGAACTTAAAATAGAAAAAAAAAAGATCAAGGTTAGTTTCATACTTGACGCTTTCGCCACAAGTTCAAATATAGGTAGTAAAATTATATACTGAAATATGAATATTTGAATAGGTAGGAGGTACAGGTCATTATCAAGAGCCACTTTGCAAAATTTTTACTCCGATATGTCAATGTCAACTACCGAGAGTACTTAATTGAGAATATTGAGATCAAATTTAGCATTTTTTTTGGTGATACTTATGTGTTTCAATCAACTAGGAGGTACCTACTTTACTGTCTTCGCGAGGTTGATCCGAAAAGCACCTCGCAATAGACACAGAATGTGTGACGTACTGACGTGTCTCGGTCCAGTCATCCATAAAGACATACAAGGTACTAAGAAGCTGAACTGCTAAACTTAAATTCTACTTTTAGCTTCAGGTTGGCTATGGGTGTTTTGCTGTCATACAAACTAGTTTTCACTAGAAAGGTAGTATAATAGGTAACATTCTTCTAGGTAACTACACCATCGTTCAAGCAATGAGCTTAAAAACCAACAATAGTAGTAGGAAATGAAGTTATAAATATTTTACTAAGAAAGTAAATTACTCTCAGGCACGACATGTGAAATACCTCATCAATCAATCATATTTCATAGAGGTTTCTTCCTTGAACATTCCTCCCCTCTTTCTTCATTTTCCATGTACTATCCCCCATCACATTATCATTTGCGCTTCAAGAATTAGGGGTCCCACTCACCTCCCTAGTCCGCACCCTGTCCGCTGAACTAAAAATAGAAAAAAAAGATCAAGGTTAGTTTCATACTTGACGCTTTCGCCACAAGTTCAAATATAGGCATGTAGTAAAATATACTGAAATATGAATATTTGAATAGGTAGGAGGTACAGGTCATTATCAAGATCCACTTTGCAAAATTTTTACTCCGATATGTCAATGTCAACTACCGAGAGAACTTAATTGAGAATATTGAGATCAAATTTAGCATTTTTTTTTTTTGGTGATACTTATGTGTTTCAATCAACTAGGAGGTACCTACTTTACTGTCTTCGCGAGGTTGATCCGAAAAGCACCTCGCATTTCATTACCGAGTTATCAATATCAACCCGCGACAAAAATTCCGAGGATACATTTTTCGTCTTCTCAAAACTCTCTTTTCTATTCCACTAGTTTTTTACTTTCCTTATCCTATAGGAAGGAAAGTAATGTAATCGGGTCAAAATTTCGATGGTCAGTTTTTAGTGCCAAAACACGTTTTGAGGTCCGAGCCTAAATCCAAAGTTTCAGCCATTGGTCCTATTTTTAGTGCCAAAACACGTTTTGAGGTCCCTAGAGCCTAAATCCAAAGTTTCAGCCATTGGTCCGTGTGTGTGTCTGTGTGTGTGTCTGTCTGTCTGTCTGTTTTTTTTAGTTTTTTTTTTACTAAGAAAGTAAATTACTCTCAGGCACGACATGTGAAATACCTCATCAATCAATCATATTTCATAGAGGTTTCTTCCTTGAACATTCCTCCCCTCTTTCTTCATTTTCCATGTACTATCCCCCATCACATTATCATTTGCGCTTCAAGAATTAGGGGTCCCACTCACCTCCCTAGTCCGCACCCTGTCCGCTGAACTTAAAATAGAAAAAAAAAAGATCAAGGTTAGTTTCATACTTGACGCTTTCGCCACAAGTTCAAATATAGGCATGTAGTAAAATTATATACTGAAATATGAATATTTGAATAGGTAGGAGGTACAGGTCATTATCAAGAGCCACTTTGCAAAATTTTTACTCCGATATGTCAATGTCAACTACCGAGAGTACTTAATTGAGAATATTGAGATCAAATTTAGCATTTTTTTTGGTGATACTTATGTGTTTCAATCAACTAGGAGGTACCTACTTTACTGTCTTCGCGAGGTTGATCCGAAAAGCACCTCGCAATAGACACAGAATGTGTGACGTACTGACGTGTCTCGGTCCAGTCATCCATAAAGACATACAAGGTACTAAGAAGCTGAACTGCTAAACTTAAATTCTACTTTTAGCTTCAGGTTGGCTATGGGTGTTTTGCTGTCATACAAACTAGTTTTCACTAGAAAGGTAGTATTAATTAATAATATCACCAAGGACGCTATTTATTGCCTTTTTTAGTGTATCTATTATGTATAAAGGTCCAACGAGTTGATATTCATAGGTTTATAATGGGCCTACAAATTATTTATCTCTTACTTCCCATCTCTTTATTTTCGCGAACCTGTAGTACCTACAGTTCTATTGACAATTTCTCGGGGCCAAATAGTGGAAGAAGACTGAAAGAGTATGAGAAAAGAACAGAAGCCAAGTTGTAACAAGTGTTGAGCGGGGCAACACGGTGCGGCAAGACAATATCCTGGGAAATAACGGAGATCAGGTGTGCTCCCTCTGGAAAGTGAATTTCAAAATGTGTCTGTCTTGAGGTTGGCACACCTTGATCAGAAAATTTGGTGCCTTTTCTTGTCAATGAAAATTATAATCAAACTTCGAGGTTATTTCAAGTGGTCTGAGAAAAACCAAGAGACAAAATCAGGCTAGACACTTTTCCTTGTCAAGTTAGGTAGGTATGTAAAAATTTTCGGACTACATATAATCACAATAATGTTGCAACATTATATGGAGAAAGACAAAAGAATGAAAAAGCCTCTCACAGCCTCAGTGTACGAATAACACCAAGTGTGTAGCAAGCTATAGTTGCAGTATGTACAGTTGACTCAGTAACAACTTGAATTTCCTAAGAAGACTGCAATGTTAACTGCAGGCAAACTTTTCCTAGACATCACAGATTCTTACCTCCAACATAAAACTAGGCTCTGAAGTTCTCCATACTTTTAAAACACGCTGTACTACATGTTACATTTAAGCAGCTAATTTTTACCCCGTCCTTACATATTTACAAAAGTTTAAAATGCATGAAAAACTTATACTTACCCCAACTTTTTTTTATGAGTATCTAGGTCAAGGCCCAAGTTCAGCAAGTCTAGTCAAGGATATCTGAGGTACCTATATGTATATGCGTTGAAATACAAGAATTGAACGGAATCTCCCGTAACTTGGTAAGCCCCGACCTAGGTTGTAATCAGCTCTCTCTCCTGGAGATTTATCGTGTGTCTTACTTCCCATCTCTTTATTTTCGCGAACCTGTAGTACCTACAGTTCTATTGACAATTTCTCGGGGCCAAATAGTGGAACCTATATATGCGTTGAAATACAAGAATTGAACTGAATCTCCCGTAACTTGGTAAGCCCCGACCTAAGTTGTAATCAGCTCTCTCTCCTGGAGAAAGGTAGTATTAATTAATAATATCACCAAGGACGCTATTTATTGCCTTTTTTAGTGTATCTATTATGTATAAAGGTCCAACGAGTTGATATTCATAGGTTTATAATGGGCCTACAAATTATTTATCCTTCCATAACAATGCCGGAATCCGAATACACAACGCTACTTTTTACTCTATATTATTAATAATATCACCAAGGACGCTATTTATTGCCTTTTTTAGTGTATCTATTATGTATAAAGGTCCAACGAGTTGTTATTCATAGGTTTATAATGGGCCTACAAATTATTTATCCTTCCATAACAATGCCGGAATCCGAATACACAACGCTACTTTTTACTCTAAATTACCACTACGGCAGTCTGGCAGGGAAACATATTTCGGAAGATAATAGGGGTTTACGTCCGAGGCACCTAAATGTCGGAGCCCCTCCTGCACCGTGTGAGTTGGGGGGGATGTACGCCAGGAGGTGTAGTATATGAAGTTGCGTGAATATTTATCCAGTATGAACTTTTTCAAGTCGCGTATGAATATCAAACTCCATACCCGGTGAATTATCATGTATATAGTGGGCGGGCGGTGGACATCGGATCTGAAGGATGGTCGTTCGAATAAAATTGTTTAAAATACACTCACATTCACACATTCTTACTTAAGTAGAGACAAAAAAGTAACTTGGGAGGAGGGTGGGAATGGTGACTTTGCAACAGGGACCACATCCTAGGTGCCTATCAGTATTGAATGCAGAATAGAGGATTTGCTAGCACTACAACATTAGGTAAGTGGTACTCGTACCTACCTGATTATCTGATGTAGATATTAGGTACAACGCTCTCCCTCTCCGTTGGAAAGGAAGAAAATTCAACGCCTCCCCTCCCCTCGCTGCCCAGTCTCGCTCTATTCTGTTTGACATCGTTTTCTTCATTCCTTATTTTTTAATAACATCTGTCATGTTCTGTCAAGACAAATTCATTATTCTATTAAAGTATATAATATATATCCTTCCGAAAATACCTCGTCTTTCCTTCTAATCCCCTCCATTCCGGTTACCGTAGGTGAAAGCGAAGACAAATTGTCCCCCATGTTACAAGTTTTGTGCCTCTGGTACTGCTTCACACAACATAAAAGTTCCTTTTTTGTGGCCGGATTTGACCCTTTGATCTGGGAATTTTACGGAGTGGAAATCAAGTGTGCCGAAAGGACCACTTTGTTCTGAGATTTTCCCCATTTTAAGTATGTATATCCAGAAAATTTTCTATTCTACTGTACTAGTCGTGAGCTAGTTGGAGAAAATACTAAACTTTCTATTGTCCCTCTGAATATACTGGATTCAATCCTATGTAACCAAAGCAAAATAAATGGTAATTTAAGAAAAGGAAAACAAGGGCACAATGTTTGTAAAAAAAAACCCAAGATAGCTTCCCAATAATAACGACATTTTCAAATTTCCCTTTATTTGTCTGCATAGATTTTGCAGTTCTTGTGCCACCCAAGATAGCTTCCCAATAATAACGACATTTTCAAATTTCCCTTTATTTGTCTGCATAGATTTTGCAGTTCTTGTGCCAATAATAAAGTCAAGGAAGTATTCAGGGGCGTAGTCAAGGGAAGTTCATTTGGAGCATTAAAATGACTGACTGTTTGGTTTGATGTTGGTAATTTGGCCGTTGGAATTAAACTAGGTAGCTTCTCTCCTTTTGTATAGCTCCAGTGACCGTTCCTTGTACCTGCCCGTTAGTCCCTAAGGTCAAGGCCCAAGTTCAGCAAGTCTAGTCAAGGATATCTGAGGTACCTATATGTATATGCGTTGAAATACAAGAATTGAACGGAATCTCCCGTAACTTGGTAAGCCCCGACCTAGGTTTATGAGTATTGTGTTGTGGTGGCACAGAAAGAAAAGAAAATGCCCCAACCCACGTAGTATTATCCTCCTTTTCCGGAAAATTTCTTTCCCTTTTCTTCTCTCTTTTTCTCTTCTAGGAAACGTTTTTACTTTCCTTATCCTATAGGAAGAAAAGTAATGTAATGGGGTCAAAATTTCTATGGTCAGTTTTTAGTGCCAAAACACGTTTTGAGGTCCCTCTAGAGCCTAAATCCAAAGTTTCAGCCATTGGTCCGTGTGTGTGTCTGTCTGTCTGTGAACAAAATATCTCGAGAACGAAACACGTTTTGAGGTCCCTAGAGCCTAAATCCAAAGTTTCAGCCATTGGTCCGTGTGTGTGTCTGTCTGTGAACAAAATATCTCGAGAACGGAAAGAGCTAGAGACTTGAAATTTGGTATGCAGTTGTCAAATGTGACAAGGATGCGACAAAAAACTTTTGGCTAAGGTCGGTGCAGCGCTTGGCGGTATTTTGCCGCTTTTTGGCGTAATTTATTATTATCTCGGGAACGGTATGAGCTAGAGACTTGAAATTTGGTATATATAGTCCACAAAAGTGACAAGGATGTAACTCAAAATTTTAGTTACCAAGTTACCATAGGTGCTGCGGTTGGCGGTATTTTGGCCGATTTTTGGCGGTTTTCGACCACTTTTGGCGGTTTTCAGCTATACTGATTAAACATAGGTGCTGCGGTTGGCGGTATTTTGGCCGATTTTTGGCGGGTTTCGACCACTTTTGGCGGTTTTCAGCTATACTGACTAAACGGTTAGAGATATTGTAAAAGTAACAATAGAAAAACACCCAAATAAGCGCATAGGTGCTGCGGTTGGCGGTATTTTGGCCGATTTTTGGCGGGTTTCGACCACTTTTGGTGGTTTTCAGCTATACTGACTAAACGGTTAGAGATATTGTAAAAGTAACAATAGAAAAACACCCAAATAAGCATAATTTAATAGGATAAGGAAAGTCGTGTGATGTTCATACCAGATTTTTTTATACTTAGAAACAAATTGTTTTAAAAGAGTGCTGGAATGAATTAAATAATTTATTTAACACATTACAGGAAAATTTTAAGCCTCTCCAAGAAGAAAACTTTTCGACTTTAATATTTCTATCCGGTAAGGAAAGAGCATTTCTTCTTAGAACTTGAAAAGTTCACGAAATTTTTACAAATGCTTTCTTCTCGTAATCTTTTAATGTCATTGGAAAACCTTTAAAGAAAAACAACGGGTCAAAATACCAAACAAGTGTTCTCAGAAAGTTACCATCAAAACCAATAAAAGAATAAAGCAAAATTCAAATAGAGCTTCATGAAATTCACTGACGAAGATGAGAATATCGTGCTTCATGCTGCTTATACTTATAGTTACCGATATTGTTCCACTTTACCTATTGCTCAAGATGTGAACATTGGCTTTCCTGTCTTTTAGCAATACCTCTTGTAGATCATGGGATTCATAGTACTTCGAAACAAATTGTTTTAAAAGAGTGCTGGAATGAATTAAATAATTTATTTAACACATTAGAGGAAAATTTTAAGCCTCTCCAAGAAGAAAACTTTTCGACTTTAATATTTCTATCCGGTAAGGAAAGAGCATTTCTTCTTAGAACTTGTTCTGTGGGATCTGTTAAGAACTTCTTACAATGTATCCGGATTGTCGTTAGGAAAAGTCTAAAGTTTCCCATGAAAAGGAAGGGTAAATAGATCTTTTTGTTATTGTTAAGAGCAATTAAACAACCATATTTACATCCCTATTAATAAGTAACTACCTATTTAGGATTGTTATTTATTCTGAACTTACTCTATTTTGTTCCAGGAAAACCTTAATACTTATTCAGCTTATTCTGTTGTCCCAAATAACTAGACTTGGGTACTAGATTTACTGGAAGTAGAGGATTTAGATTAAAAAATGTCACATTGACATTGTTCATGCCGTTTGTTGGAAGTTCAGTGTCTGACAGAGAGAAACGCAAAAGAATGAAATATGAAAGCTTTGTCACATTGACATTGTTCATGCCGTTTGTTGGAAGTTCAGTGTCTGACAGAGAGAAACGCAAAAGAATGAAATATGAAAGCTTTGGTTAATATTGCGAAATGTGATGAGAATAGAACACAGAGGAGGAAAGAGAGGAGAAGGAGGGGGAAAGGGAAGAGGAGAAAAAATGGAAGTTTTTTTTTTTTAGACAAATAAATAGACTTTGTAATAAGGTACAGAAAAATTATATTGCGGGAAAACAGTACAAAGCAGAAATAAGAAGAAGGTGAGAGAGGGGAATAAGCATAAGGAGGAAGAGAAAGGGGGGCGAGAATGGGGTTTGTTGTAAGGAATGAAAAATAAGACGAGGGGACAAGATAATGGATAAGATGAGATGAGGACATTTGTCTTTTTGTCTCATCCTTCGCTGGGTGTACGGAACAAAAAGAAGAATTTCAGAGAAACGTGTATGAACTTCCCCTTTGTTCATACCTACATAAACTGTGTCAAAGCATTCCTATTAACTTCGGTTAACAGTATTCACACAGCTTTCCTGATATTAACTATAAGTACCTATTCATAGTTCATAGAAACAGTGAAGTGATTGGTGGTTTTAATCAGATTGTAGCGATACGCACCAACAACAGTAGATTCGTCGCGATCAATTCCAAACCCAAAATGTTTCCAGGTTGAACAAAAAGTGGTCATCCCTTTGATCACCCTAGTTAGCCTGGAGAGTAGAGCGTCTGCCTTGTAAGCGCTAGGTCGTGGGGCCGATTCCAGCCCGGGTTTCCCTAAATTCCCGCCGATTCCCAAAACAAATAAGGTTCGTTCTCAGAAGAGCTGACTTTCTTCTATCGTGTCTTCTTTCTCTCTTTGCTTTTAGGACGATAAGACCTAAGCAGAAACAGGTCCTTCCATCAAACCTCTTTAAAGAACTCATTTGATTTTACTGAGGGATGTAACGTCACAAGTGTTATAACTATAATATTGGGTATTGGCGACGGCATTTCATGCTGACACTGAAAGACTACCATATGTGTGTGTAGTGTGTAGAATGTAGATATGTATATGAAACGTTCACGTTCCCCTGTTAACCAAAGTGCAGTCGAAATTAAAATAATGCAGCGTGAACAACAATAGTTTGGGGTTTTAAGGGGGGGTTGAGAGGGGGTCAATGGTCAATGCACAGGGGCAACATAAATAAATATCGAGCTTGTAACACATGGACCATAGCGTGACATTTTATACAGGGGTCCCTGAGTATCCAATTTGTGATTAACTAAACCCCGGGTTCTGCAGTTCTGCATCTTCAGTGACAAGATAAAGCTTCGTTTCTTTTCAACATTTGCATCTGCGATTTGTTACAGAAATCTGAGTATTCGGCAGAGTGCGAGGCCAAGTTATAGTTGATGTTAACATGAGACTGTCGACTTGAAGGCAGGTAATACCTACATGTACATAATAATGCTACAAGTAACAAAAATCTTTTTATCTAGTGATGTAGATAATGATGATGATGATAATAATAATAATAGTAGTACTAATAATAACAATATAAAGTGAACACACCCCGGATAATTGCCCGTATTTTTTTAATGCTCTACGGTATAGGTATAAAATTTTACAGCACGTACTTTTGTTTTCCATGGGAAGGTGCATAAATTTTGTTATCAAAACTCTGAGCTGAGGACGAGGAAAAAGAGTTTCATCAACCAATGAGAGATTGTGGAAGAGAGATGAGACTAGCAGGAAATTCTGGAAAAGTAATAATGTTTGGAAAACTGCATGAGGCTATTCAGGATGGTTTAGAACTATTATAAGAGATACCATCAGGAGACGACTTTGCTTACAGGATTTCCACTGTATAACTACTTGACATAGAACAAGAACTTGAAATAAAAACTTTAATGATGCGTTTTCCAGTGTCAGCTTCCGTCGTTATGGAATTAAATTACTCATCAAGTAGGTAAGTACTCAGTATTTCATAGAGAGGTTGGTACTCGTCCCTTTTTAATATTTTTCCCTCGGGAAATCAGAGAGTTTGTCAGAAATAAAGATATTAAATTAAATAGATACCTAACTCTTTTCAAGTGAGTACCAAAAACTAACCGTAATACCTCATTGTATTAAGATCGCAATAGTTTCGAAGGTACACATTTAATCTAGGAGTTCTACTTCTAACATCTAACTCACGAAGCAAAAAAGTAGCAAGAGAATGACTATAGGTATTAAGATCGCAATAGTTTCGAAGGTACACATTTAATCTAGGAGTTCTACTTCTAACATCTAACTCACGAAGCAAAAAAGTAGCAACTTTGAATTCAAATATCATCTTCACTCACACCCTGTACTTGGAAATAATTACTTTGTCATCGCCCATAAAATTAAGCTTATAAAGGGCATGCATGGATTGCATGGGCTGAGAACGGAGGGAAACATTTTTAGAGCTGTGATAAGGGATTTTATATCACACACACACTCATTACAATAACTCAATTTAGGCTGAGAACGGAGGGAAACATTTTTAGAGCTGTGATAAGGGATTTTATATCACACACACACTCATTACAATAACTCAATTTATGTATGGTTCTACGGGGAAATGTAGGAGGGAACTTAGAGTTGCATACATAAACCACCAAGCAGTCCAGTACCTTCATTAACTAAAATAATACCTATCTAATCTTAGCTGCTTCAGTTTTGATCGAAGGTAACAATAAGGATTGTGGTGTATGAGACACATCCACCAATAATGAGATCCCAAAGATTTATCTCACACATGTAGATTTAACAAAGCGGGGAACTTGACACATCCACCAACCATTCAAATTATAAAATCTAAAAATGCATCAACTTGGTAATACCTAACCAAATAAGTTCAGCAAGTCTAGTCAAGGATATCTGAGGTACCTATATGTATATGCGTTGAAATACAAGAATTGAACTGAATCTCCCGTAACTTGGTAAGCCCCGACCTAGGTTGTAATCAGCTCTCTCTCCTGGAGCCTAACCAAAGATTTTTTTCTACCTAGTTAGTCGAGAAGAACAGTTCAAGACAATGGAATTTTTTTTGATAACAATGAGAATGAGGCTGCTATACTTTGTAATATTTAAAGCATTCAGAAATAACTCCACGACCTACATATTATGTAGAACATTTCTGTGAAATAATGTACTGTAATACGATACAGGAGGAAGGAGTTGAGAGAGCTTTCATTTCCACTTCAATTTGGAACCAAAGACTTTTTTCTACCTAGTTAGTCGAGAAGAACAGTTCAAGACAATGGAATTTTTTTGATAACAATGAGAATGAGGCTGCTATACTTTGTAATATTTAAAGCATTCAGAAATAACTCCACAACCTACATATGTAGAACATTTCTGTGAAATAATGTACTGTAATACGATACAGGAGGAAGAAGATGAGAGAGCTTTCATTTCCACTTCAATTTGGAATTCACTTGGAACATATTAAAAACATGACAAATGGGGTTAAAACATCCCATCTCTTTATTTTCGCGAACCTGTAGTACCTACAGTTCTATTGACAATTTCTCGGGGCCAAATAGTGGAAGAAGACTGAAAGAGTATGAGAAAAGAACAGAAGCCAAGTTGTAACAAGTGTTGAGCGGGGCAACACGGTGCGGCAAGACAATATCCTGGGAAATAACGGAGATCAGGTGTGCTCCCTCTGGAAAGTGAATTTCAAAATGTGTCTGTCTTGAGGTTGGCACACCTTGATCAGAAAATTTGGTGCCTTTTCTTGTCAATGAAAATTATAATCAAACTTCGAGGTTATTTCAAGTGGTCTGAGAAAAACCAAGAGACAAAATCAGGCTAGACACTTTTCCTTGTCAAGTTAGGTATGTAAAAATTTTCGGACTACATATAATCACAATAATGTTGCAACATTATATGGAGAAAGACAAAAGAATGAAAAAGCCTCTCACAGCCTCAGTGTACGAATAACACCAAGTGTGTAGCAAGCTATAGTTGCAGTATGTACAGTTGACTCAGTAACAACTTGAATTTCCTAAGAAGACTGCAATGTTAACTGCAGGCAAACTTTTCCTAGACATCACAGATTCTTACCTCCAACATAAAACTAGGCTCTGAAGTTCTCCATACTTTTAAAACACGCTGTACTACATGTTACATTTAAGCAGCTAATTTTTACCCCGTCCTTACATATTTACAAAAGTTTAAAATGCATGAAAAACTTATACTTACCCCAACTTTTTTTATGAGTATTGTGTTGTGGTGGCACAGAAAGAAAAGAAAATGCCCCAACCCCAACCCACGTAGTATTATCCTCCTTTTCCGGAAAATTTCTTTCCCTTTTCTTCTCTCTTTTTCTCTTCTAGGAAACGTTTTTACTTCCCAAGAGTGCAATAAGTCTGGGGTGGCAGTTATAAGTCAATTATCTGGCAAATGTATGCACAGAAACGTAGCGCTTGCTATTAATTCATCAATAACAGAAATCACTGCTTGTTTCTACGAGTTCTGCTGTATACAGGGTGGCCGAAATATCCCAACCTGGGAATTTAAAAGGACTCAAAGGTAACACTGTATAGGCAAAGTCTAACCTAAAATAGGTACAGGTAAAGTCAAAGGACAAACATTTGTGTCTGGTGTCCGGTGGATTCTGAACTATTGAACTCTAAACTTCACCTGAATTGGTATAGATCCTGGTCATGAATATGGTAAATGTATGAAAGACACAATTAAATAAATGAAAGCAGTAGGATGTCTGGAATTATCCATGAACGGTGTCCGGTGGATTCTGAACTATTGAACTCTAAACTTCACCTGAATTAGTATAGATCCTGGTCATGAATATGGTAAATGTATGAAAGACACAATTAAATAAATGAAAGCAGTAGGATGTCTGGAATTATCCATGAAGCTCCCAAATGCCCAAATCTGTAAGGTCAAAGCTTACCCTAATTGAGTTGAGATCTGGAGTTAACTCGATCTGCTAAGCCACACTGACTCAGTTATTTTTTATTGTTTATAACTTTTATAGCCACCCTGTATGAATGACAGTCATTATATCTTTTCAAATCAAACGTGTTGAATAGGATAAAAATGATAATGCAAATGACAAAACAGAAATAAATAAAGGATCGGTGGGGAGAAGAAGCCTTTGCAAGAGATAGCACACGTTTACATTCATGGCGTCCTGTTATGTTTATGTATTATTGCTTTACCTCTCACTGTTCATGAGGTCATTAGAATGGAAGCTATAAGGAGAAACAAAATTTTATTTAAGAATTCAGTATCTACTGCCAAAATTCATTTGATTGCTATATGTGTATATGTATACTCGTAAGAACACAGCATATTCATCAGATCAATTTCTTCCATTTTTCTTGTTACAAAAACATGTTCCCGGGTATTTTTCAAGTACCATTATAGGTCGAGAGATGTTTTCTGCCTATCATACAGGATACAGGTCATATGTATATGTATACTAGTAATTTTAATTTGATTTTTATTCTAAATCATGTAAATGCCACAGAGAAATGTGTGTTGAGTTTATAGAGATGTCACACTGTGACATGCTGAAGATATAAACTGAACTAGATCACGACACGACGAATACCTATTCATGTGAAGGTATCATCGAAACTGATAGACTGCTTGGGGGGCAAAGTACTTAAAGTAGCCTATGAATCCCATGATCTACAAGAGGTATTGCTAAAAGACAGGAAAGCCAATGTTCACATCTTGAGCAATAGGTAAAGTGGAACAATACCGATATTGTTCCACTTTACCTTTAACTATAAGTATAAGCAGCATGAAGCACGATATTCTCATCTTCGTCAGTGAATTTCATGAAGCTCTATTTGAATTTTGCTTTATTCTTTTATTGGTTTTGATGGTAACTTTCTGAGAACACTTGTTTGGTATTTTGACCCGTTGTTTTTCTTTAAAGGTTTTCCAATGACATTAAAAGATTACGAGAAGAAAGCATTTGTAAAAATTTCGTGAACTTTTTTTCCTTTTGAAACTTAACTTTTGAAAATTGATGATTGCATCAAAAGACAAAAAGTTTCTTCAGGGGGGGGGGGGGGGGACCCGCTCAAAACAAAATACTTACTTACGTACTTTCCGTGTCCTCTTCTCTCTCAAGCCTTAAATTTCCAGTACTCCGCGACGTAGAGGGCGCGGTCGTCATTTTGGTCATTTTGCTCAAAACAAAATGTTAACATGAGATTGGAAACCTGGCTTTAATTTCCAGACTTTGTTCCTGTTGTGTCCCGTTGGCTAGATGAGGTGGTTATGGTTATTGGTGACGAATGGTGCTTTGTCCAAAAGTATACTTAGGTACACCTATCACTCCATAAAAATGGGAATGCCAAAAAATGTCGAGGATATTTAATGATGTGGGGAAGGTATTTTATGGTGTACTAGAGCCCATGTTTTGATTTCTAGAACCTACGGCGTTCATTACAAAGAGGATGATAACCTTTGCTTTTATTATTTTTGTGGTTTTGAATTGTGGGTGACGTGGTCTGCTGTTTGCTCTAGTATCCTTTTGGAGGCAACATTGAGTCCTAAATTATCATCATTTATTCTCCTCAACGAATATTGTAAGCAAACAATACAAAGTCGTGTAAGATGTATGCCTGCTTGAGGTTTACCACAGTGTTTGGAGTTTCTGGAAACTTGTGTTGTTAAGGAGTTCCGGATATGGCCGCTCAATGGCAAGGGGAAATGTTCAATATTTTGACGTAGCTAATTCTGCTACACAACATATTTATTAAGTAAAAGCTTATATACCCACGTATAACGTATAATTATTACTTATACCTACCTATACATAATACTTACTTGTACGTATGTTATAAGTACGTACATGTATTATGTTGGGTAAGTTGGTATGTATGTTGTTTCCTTGCTGCGTGTTAATGAATGTGATTGATAACATTTTTAAAATGTGACACTTTCAGCTGATGTTGGTCTTTCCCGTTGTGGATTTTTAACGCTCAAAGGTTACTTAAATACTTTATTATACAATTATACATAAGTAAGTACACATAATTATAATAAACCTTAACATATTAACACATAATATATTAACAATAATATATGAGTATTTGGTCAATATCATAGAAGGACGAAGAGATGGCAAGCAAGGAAGAGGAAGGCCAAGATTGATGTACATTGATCAAGTTGTGAAGGCATCAAGAAATGAAAGCGAAGACATCAGATCGATCGGAATGGAGAGCTGCCAACCAATCTTAGGATTGAGGAGAAAGAAGAGGAAGAAGATATTAACAAATAACTTGAACATATTAACACAGATATTATTGTATTTCATATAATCACTCCCGAAGAGAGCATTCTTTCTCTGAAAGAGGGCAGCAAAAAGGGCGTTCAAACAAATTTATACTGGGCTCCAACTTACGAATATATAACTAACAAAAAAACATCATGACGTTGTGTTTTCTGTTACTGCATATCATGCGTCGACACATAGACTTCGGGCTTTCGTTTTAGAGGCCCTCAGCCAATGAGGTTCAAGGAGAAAAGGCAAAAGATGTGTTATCTTTACAACTATTTTTGAATTTTATTTCCAGAAATATAATGAAAATTTGAAAATTATTTCCATTTAAAACTTTACGTATCCCGCAGACAAATGAGTTTTGTATCTCCCACGTCCTCTTCGTTCTTCGATATTTCTTTCATACGAATTCCGTTATTTACATGTCTCTCATATCTTTGAATGAGGATTCGAACAGGTCTCCAATATTTTTCCAGAGACTTTCCGATTTTATGATAAGTTAAATTTTGTTTTGAGCATCCTGGTGTCTCCGATCATTCTTAGAGGAACATACCTTCCACTTTACCATAAAAGTGTAGATACGGGTGAGTCAAGTTGAAAGTTAAATTTCGGAGGACACTAATTTTAGCTTTCAAAAGTGATTAGTGGATTAGAATACTTCCACTAGCTTTGTAGGTAGACTTGGAAATATCATGAGAACTACATAAATCATGTACAATATGAACGCAAGTGCGAAATCCCCACAAAACACAAACACATTATCTTCATGACATAAGATAAAAGTTTCCACGCTGACCCTGTGAGGACAAGAAAAGCAAAGGAGCATTAGTGAACCATATTCAAAAGCGTAACAATGGCGAAGCTCTCTGAAATTCCTTTTGTTTTAGTCCCCGTGATTTATGTCATCACACCCTGTGCTGTTATCCGCCTGAACTTTAACTACCTTTGCATAACTCAATTATTGTCTAAATATACAAATTTCTAGCATTACAATGGAACAGGCGGGGGTTCATTTGAGATAATAGCAATGAATATCCAAACTCGACTAAACTTCTTGCTCCCTTGTTTTTGTAACTTTTTGTCCGTTTGTTTTTGTTTTGATAATGATAATGCTTTTGTGATACCTGAGAAACGATCATAGTGTAAAACATTGTAAATTATCCTTTAATCATGTTTGTAATGTTAAACTTCATGCTCGCTTACACACATAGAATAGATGAAACTGTATCGCACAGCTAAGATGGTATGAATAGTTGAATACTGTAGCGGCTGTAGCCTGAAATAGATATGCCAAATGGTAGTTTTTGATACCAAGACAAGGTCCTCTCACTCAAGTTTCACATGAATACCAGACTTGGTTGGATAAAATTAATGACTTAGATCTAAAGTCAATTACTGATAAGTCACTGATCAGAATAATGAAATTAATGAGACATCACAGCTGCAGCTGCACCACTAACCTACTCACTCCGACCAATGAGTCAATGAGCTGGAAGTAGAATTCAAAGAAACCAAGATAGGTTTCCGACTTTGGTCTCGTTAAAGTCGAAAGATAAAATGAATCGGTTTCTAGATTCAAAGAACAGAACAATCCAACAAGCATGACCTATCTCCATCTGGGAGGCAATGTCACCTTCACCTCCTTGCGAAGAAAATACACCGTAATATCTTAATCGTGCCGAATTGAAGATTCCGTAATCTTTTGTCTTTGCTTCATAGTGTCGGATCGCGGAACTACAGAAAAGGTAAAGATAAAAATTGTAAAAGAAAGAAAGAAAGAAAGTAAAAACATCTTTGTACCAGAACTAAAGTTGACAACAAAGTTATCAAACTATGAGTGGATTTCACCTACCTTCTTTTTAGCCCCTAACAGCCCCTGTTATGTCTATACTGAATCAAATGGAACTTACAGGCTGTTCAATTATTTTTACTCTCTCACTTGAAAAAGGCTCCCTTTGTTCATTCGACACTGGGTAGCGCCTCCTTCGTTATTTCTTCTTAACAATTCAAAAGCTCCCAAAAGTCCTCTCTAACGCTTCAAGCTCTCTTTCTCTTCATGCACAACCGGCACCAGATTAAACAAGTCATTCCAATGGAAAAGCTTCCCCGTGTAATTGAATTAGGTACATTACATTACCAACATAATCCAGCCACGGCGGTATTTCTATGTTTGAATTATTGTTGGGGAAAATTAAACAACACATATTTATGGAGGCCGCGTAAGCATGGAATTTCGCGACTAATGAATATTATGAGGATGTTGGTGCATTATTGTAATTTATAATACTTATCAAAATAGAAACAGACGTAACTTTGCATGGGCATTGTAGGGTAATGTACATATGTATATGTGTGTCTAGAAACCAAAAATTTCGTACTATAAATTATAATCACATAAGTACCTAGATGCTATATTAAGTACCTATAATATAATGACTTTATTATGAATATTCTGCCTGTAGAAGTAAGTTTTGTGTCACCGCTGAAACACCATGAAAGGGTTTGCAATCCCTGGTTTCATATTGAATAGAATATAGATCCAACCATCTGGTGATTATTTAATATTTATCGTGCTCAGTAGGTACAAATGCTTTGCCTCTGTTCCCACACAAGTAGGTATTGCCACACAAGTATTAGGAGGTCATGAAAAACTTTACCACCATTGGGAAGGACATTAAGATGAGAAATGGGCGTCGGAAAAAGTGGAAATGGAAAACCCGTAGCGGGATTTATGAGTGAGGAATTAAAATCCGTACTAATCTGCTTATTTGCTGTGTTTTTTCCTCGCCGAACAAGCTACAAAAATGGTAATTTATTTTATTGTTTTAGTACAAGCATGTTTGGGCAAAAAGTGTAGTTTTTCACATAGACTTGCAGGAGGGGGATCCGTCGTGTGTCTGTGTGGGTAGGTATATGTTGTGTTTGTCATTTTGAGTTTTTATGACCCGTATTTTATTTTATGACATGTTTGTATGTATGGTTTGGACATCTCTTGATTTTTCCTGGAACCATAACCTACACTACTGGGCGAACATAAGGTTTGTTTTTATTATTTTCTTTTGACTTACGGGTATTCCGGATCGTCTGAGTGGAAACTTTTGCCCCAGACTCCTGCACCCTTTCCCATTATCTAACATTTATTACCCTCGATTTGAGAAGAGAACGTGTTCGTACCCAATGTCCTTTCAACAGCTTCAGATTCTCATGTGTGTTGTCTACAGTCTCTTCAGAAGATGTTGAAATTCTCGAGATCAGGCGATATACGAGTATGAAGCAATAAAATTTTCGATGACTGAATAGAAAGGGGGAGGAAGATACTGGGGAGAAGAAAGGAATTTGAAAATTATAGACGAAATACAGGATAGATACGTGAAAGTTTGGATAAAATTCCAGTATGATGTAAATGTCAGCTTAACTCCATACACAAAAAGCACACTCTGAGGTTTAGGAGTAGAGGCAAACAGCCCCAAAAGATGGGATGAGCTTATAAGAATCTACCTGATTAACCAAAAGTTTCGTGTCGCAACCTTGTCACATTTGACAGCTGCATACCAAATTTCAAGTCTCTAGCTCTTACCGTTCTCGAGATATTTTGTTTACAGACAGATACACAGACAGACACACACACACGGACCAATGGCTGAAACTTTGGATTTAGGCTCTAGGGACCTCAAAACGTGTTTTTTCTTTTTTTTTTTTCACTAAAAACTGACCATCGAAAATTTGACCCGATTACATTACTTTCCTTCCTATAGGATAAAGGAAAGTAAAAAGCACATCACTCTGAGGCTTAGTTGTAGAGGCAAACAGCCCCTAAAAATGGGGATAAGCTTATAAGAATCTACCTGATGTAAATGTAAGCTTTTACGTAGACACCAAAGGGTGAGTTACCTTTTGGTATGGAAAGTTAAAGTGTGGTATTTTTTCCACCAAATAAATGACACAACTCACTTTGGTCAATAGTGTCAACGGGTATTGAGCAGTTTACAAGCCACTCTACGGAGTGGCAATTTTTTTTTTCTCGCTCAAGAAGCGAATTTGGGGTTTGAGCTTAACACATCGGTACATCTGAATAACAAAAGTTCCCTTTATTTCTTATTCCGGGAAGCCTTTTCAAAAAATGCTCATAACTGAATAATCCACAATAATAATGTACATATACATATAGCTATTCTTACGAACTTCCCCCACGAAAGTTCAGAAAGGATCCAGATAGGGGGAGAACACTATCAAGGATCATGCAACACAGAAGCCTTTTCAAAAAATGCTCATAACTGAATAATCCACAATAATAATGTACATACCTACATATAGCTATTCTTACGAACTTCCCCCACGAAAGTTCAGAAAGGATCCAGATAGGGGGAGAACACTGTCAAGGATCATGCAACACAATTTTTACTCAGGAAAAAGCGTTTCTTAAGGCGATATGGAACCACCGGACAATTCTGCCAATTAGGACTGTGAAATACGTACCGAATAGTTAAAACTATACATAGTTCGGTTACCTCTCGGTACTTTTAATCCTGAATGCTTTGAAATAGAATTAACAAGATTTCGGTACAGAGCCAACACAATTCCGAAAGTTTCGAAAGTGACATAGGTACTCGTACGTACAGTATTATTAATAATATTTCAATGTTGAAATTTTGTTTACTTCCCCCAGGTCTTTTTAGGTATGTATATCAAGTTTACATGAATCGTAGTTTTAATGATCATATTGGAATATCAAGCTTTATATCGAAAAGAAGAAGCACCAAAAGGTAACAGACGTCTTCGATACAATGGAAAAATATGCAACAATGAGAAATGCTCGCAGCTAATAAGGTAAATATTTTCAGATGATAATAACAAGTTCTATGAATATCTTTTTTTTTAGATTTTTTTCCTCAAAATATGATTGAAAAGCTTTAGGATGGAAAATTAGGGTATGGGTTGTCTGGAAGGTAACGGGGAGTGGTCTTATCTTGAAAGAACATCAGAATGAATTAGTGAGATTGATAATAATAGGAGCCCTTCTTCATGTTTTAATGTGCCCCTCGATTTTGTCTATTGCAAATTCCTGTGGTGATATTCACCAACAGTCTCACCGTAAACGACCAGGTATTCCTGTGTTAAAACGTCTTATCCAAAAAAAGAAAACCTCATATGCTAAATTAAAACCTCCGATCACGAGATTGTCTTGATAAGCAAGGTTGAGGTACGAGGACCGACCGGTGACCTACAGGCATAGATATTAATCGAGTTTCTTGTTTTCCGAATGTACCCCTACACTAGTAGATAGGTACCAACTCATTTAACTTATCATAAAATCGGAAAGTCTCTGGAAAAATATTGGAGACCTGTTCGAATCCTCATTCAAAGATATGAGAGACATGTAAATACCGGAATTCGTATGGAAGAAATATCGAAGAACGAAGAGGACGGGAGATACAAAACTCATTTGTCTGCGGGATACGTAAAGTTTTAAATGCATGTGAAACTTGAGTGAGAGGACCTTGTCTTGGTATCAAAAACTACCATTTGGCATATCTATTTCAGGCTACAGTATTCATACCATCTTAGCTGTGCGATACCTACAGTTTCATCTATTGTATGTGTGTAAGCGAGCATGAAGTTTAACATTACAAACATGATTAAAGGATAATTTACAATGTTTTACACTATGATCGTTTCTCAGGTATCACAAAAGCATTATCATTATCAAAACAAAAACAAACGGACAAAAAGTTACAAAAACAAGGGAGCAAGAAGTTTAGTCGAGTTTGGATATTCATTGCTATTATCTCAAATGAACCCCCGCCTGTTCCATTGTAATGCTAGAAATTTGTATATTTAGACAATAATTGAGTTATGCAAAGGTAGTTAAAGTTCAGGCGGATAACAGCACAGGGTGTGATGACATAAATCACGGGGACTAAAACAAAAGGAATTTCAGAGAGCTTCGCCATTGTTACGCTTTTGAATATGGTTCACTAATGCTCCTTTGCTTTTCTTGTCCTCACAGGGTCAGCGTGGAAACTTTTATCTTATGTCATGAAGATAATGTGTTTGTGTTTTGTGGGGATTTCGCACTTGCGTTCATATTGTACATGATTTATGTAGTTCTCATGATATTTCCAAGTCTACCTACAAAGCTAGTGGAAGTATTCTAATCCACTAATCACTTTTGAAAGCTAAAGTTAATGTCCTCCAAAATTTAACTTTCAACTTGACTCACCCGTATCTACACTTTTATGGTAAAGTGGAAGGTATGTTCCTCTAAGAATGATCGGAGACAGCAGGATGCTCAAAACAAAATACTTAGGTACTTTCCATGTCCTCTTCTCTCTCAAGCCTTGAATTTCCAGTACTCCGTGACGTAGAGGGCGCGGTCGTCATTTTGGTCATTTTGCTCAAAACAAAATGTTAACATGAGATTGGAAACCTGGCTTTAATTTCCAGACCCTTGTGACTTGTGACATGTTTGGTTACATATTTGTCTGTCACAATATGTCACATGCATAATTTCAAAAGTCCTCAACCCATTTTAATGAAAATTTTAGGTTACAACAAACAAAGCGTAAAACAACTGGTGGGTCACCGGTAAATCAGTGTTGATATAAAACTTGACAATTATTTATAAATAACATATGTATTGTAGGTACTTGGAATGACATAGATATACGTATAGATAGAATTATAGCATATATAAATATTAATTTGATAGTTTTTTTATTATTATTCTTATTTATTAATAAACTCATCAATATTTCAACATGACCTTCGAGTAATTATTTCTAGATTCTAACCCTGTAGTAATTTCCACCAGTGTTATTTTAAAATTTAATAATATTATTTTAAACTTGTCTGGAAGTTCATTTTGTATATTTTGTAAACGATGAATATTAAAACAAAACTTCAAATATATCTTTCTAATAACCTCTTCGAATCTTGGATAAATTCTCTAGCTTGGAATCTCTACTTCCCTCTTGAAGTATTGACACTATTGACCAAAGTGAGTTGTGTCATTTATTTGGTGGAAAAAATACCACACTTTAACTTTCCATACCAAAAGGTAACTCACCCTTTGGTGTCTACGTAAAAGCTTACATTTACATCAGGTAGATTCTTATAAGCTTATCCCCATTTTTAGGGGCTGTTTGCCTCTACAACTAAGCCTCAGAGTGATGTGCTTTTTACTTTCCTTTATCCTATAGGAAGGAAAGTAATGTAATCGGGTCAAATTTTCGATGGTCAGTTTTTAGTGAAAAAAAAAGAAAAAACACAATATTAACACAGATATTATTGTATTTCATATAATCACTCCCGAAGAGAGCATTCTTTCTCTGAAAGAGGGCAGCAAAAAGGGCGTTCATTTGCATCACATTGACCATTCCACTTCATTTTTCTCTCTGTCTCTAGACATCATTACGTTTGGGGGCGCCATAACACGGAGATTTTTGACGCTGGGGGCGCAATATGTTTTAACCCCATTTGTCATGTTTTTAATATGTTCCAAGTGAATTCCAAATTGAAGTGGAAATGAAAGCTCTCTCAACTCCTTCCTCCTGTATCGTATTACAGTACATTATTTCACAGAAATGTTCTACATATGTAGGTCGTGGAGTTATTTCTGAATGCTTTAAATATTACAAAGTATAGCAGCCTCATTCTCATTGTTATCAAAAAAAATTCCATGAAAAAACACGTTTTGAGGTCCCTAGAGCCTAAATCCAAAGTTTCAGCCATTGGTCCGTGTGTGTGTGTGTGTCTGTCTGTGTATCTGTCTGTAAACAAAATATCTCGAGAACGGTAAGAGCTAGAGACTTGAAATTTGGTATGCAGCTTGGCCATTGAGCTATTGAGCATTATGAGAAAGAAAAATATAAATAAGTACATATGCTCACTCCGCGGGGTGGTTAATAAGGAATGCCAGACCTCGGATTGTGCGTTTTGAAAAATGCTCAAATTCGGTCCTGACTATCAAAAATAGCGTTGGCTCCAGATTTTGAAATCCCTCGTTTGAGTCTGGCATTTCTTGTTTACTACTAAATGGGCTAATGACAATCGAAGTCGTGCCCCTTTTAAAATAAATTTATGAAAAAAAAAATTGTTAACTACTCCGCGGACTGAGCTATTTAAATACAGTTGCTCAGTTGGCGAATTTTGGGGGTGAGCAGTTTCCATTTCCGACTCCGCGGAGTGCGCGTTTTTTCGCTCAATGAGCGAATTCGTAGTTTGAGCCTAACATACGAAATTATTTCACAGTATTTTTTTTTTTTTACCTGAACAAGATGATCTGCAGTGAGTGACGTCTACAGTCAGTCTGTAAGACATTGTTGTGGGTTGTGCTTTGTATAATAATAATATTTAATATCTCAGACAATAATTCTTAAAGAAAGCTCATTGTGTACCCAAAGCTGTTGGCAGGCCCAGACTCTAGAAGTCTAGAAGATAAAGACTTTTGATAGCAATTATACGAGTGAGCTCTCACCTTTTAATCCATGTATGTACATCAACACCAACATACTTTTTTCCTTCCCTTCTCATTCTGTATTTGGTTTTAGAACAAGACATTTCTTTCCATACTAAAGCCAAGATGGTATTAAGAGCCTCGTATTACCCTAGTTACAAGTTTGGTGTGGTGATCCCCGTATTATTAGCAGACTCGTCCATGTCCAAACCATACATACAAACATGTCATAAAATAAAATACGGGTCATAAAAACTCAAAATGACAAACACTATTATTTACGAACCTTACCTTCTATTGTCTCAATACATAACAGGTGTTTCTATTGCGCTGATTCGCTGAATATCGAATGTTTCCAGACTTCTATACTTAGGAGCTCTTTATTAAAAAAGTTTCTCTACTTGTGTGGGAACAGAGGCAAAGCATTTGTACCTACTGAGCACGATAAATATTAAATAATCACCAGATGGTTGGATCTATTCTATTCAATATGAAACCAGGGATTGCAAACCCTTTCATGGTGTTTCAGCGGTGACACAAAACTTACTTCTACAGGCAGAATATTATACATACAAACATGTCATAAAATAAAATACGGGTCATAAAAACTCAAAATGACAAACACAACATATACCTACCCACACAGACACACGAAAAGTTTCTGAATGTTCGAGAAAGTGAAAAAGGCATGTGGAAAATATTTTGACTTTTCAAAATTCACGCAGGTAGGTTGAGAGAAGGTGGGTAGGTACCTACTTACTTTCCACCAGACTTCAAATGACTTGATATTTTTGAAAATACCTACCTATACCTTGGTACCTATAGAGATACTTTTGTCTGCTGATTTGAACATACCTACTTAGTTATAATGTTATAAAATATTGGTATTTTACTTTTCAAATTCTAAATATGTATTGGAGGGAAAGTTTCTTCCAAATAATCTTTTTGGATGGGTTATGAGTATGAGGTTATGACGTATAAGAAAAACATAGTATGACCCTTAATGTCCCTCTTTTAATAGTCAACATGGATATATATCTACAATAAAATTTTCATATGTGCACTTATAAGAAAAACATAGTATGACCCTTAATGTCCCTCTTTTAATAGTCAACATGGATATATATCTACAATAAAATTTTCATATGTGCCTATTATCATTCCAAACAATCTTAATAATATAAGTTTGCATTTTGGGTTCGCCACTGATGAATCAAAATCAATATTCATTTCTTTACCGCAAAACTTCGGCACTGAGAAATGATTGCTCCCAAGAGTATATTATCACTCCAAACAATCTTAATAATATAAGTTTGGATTTTGGGTTCGCCACTGATGAATCAAAATCAATATTCATTTCTTTACCGCAAAACTTCGGCACTGAGAAATGATTGCTCCCAAGAGTTAAGGCTTGAGAGAGAAGAGGACATGGAAAGTACCTAAGTATTTTGTTTTGAGCATCCTGGTGTCTCCGATCATTCTTAGAGGAACATACCTTCCACTTTACCATAAAAGTGTAGATACGGGTGAACAGAAAACACAACGTCATGATGTTTTTTGTTAGTTATTGTATATTCGTAAGTTGGAGCGCAGTATAAACTTGCCGTCATCGTCACAATATTATGCTACCTGCCTCTGACAAACTATTGTTAGCATTCTATCAGTGAAATGTGAAATCGTGCTCCTTAAAAGTTGATAAAGAGAGACAACAGGGATTGAGAGAGACAGATCAAGACTCAAACTCATCAAGAGTATAGGACACTGTAAATGGAAGAGAAGATAATTGAGGGCGAGTCTCCATCCAATGGGTTTACAAATCGTCAATAAATTAATGAAACTTTATTCCCTTCCCTTGCTGTAATGGAAATGAAAGAGAAGATAATTGAGGGCGAGTCTCCATCCAATGGGTTTACAAATCGTCAATAAATTAATGAAACTTTATTCCCTTCCCTTGCTATCAAAAAACTGACCCTGTAGTCCCAATACTCCGAACAATATCTGGTTATGTCTATTAGGTACTTCTGTTCGAGTTACACCTGCGAGGGTAAATTTCGCGTCGTTCCAGACTTAACGAGTACAATTCCCTGTATGTAAAAAAGACACGATTTCCGTAGAATGGATAAGCATAGCGTCAGCTCCATTTCGTGAAACAATAGATATTCACCCGCGCTTATCTCCCCACAGTGAATATCGTTAAGTCCTTAACACCGGTGACAATTTGTAATACAAACACGTGAGGTTAATTTATGATTGGAGTCAATGAGAAGAAGGCACGTGGTACGTAAAAAAGACACGATTTCCGCAGAATGGATAAGCATAGCGTCAGCTCCATTTCGTGAAACAATAGATATTCACCCGCGCCCATCTCCCCACAGTGAATATTGTTAAGTCCTTAACACCGGTGACAATTTGTAATACAAACACGTGAGGTTAATTTATGATTGGAGTCAATGAGAAGAAGGCACGTGGTATTGCGTTAATATCCTTAGAACACCTGGAATCCTACTATCAGCTGGTAGGCATCTGGTTCTAGACCTAGTTCGAGAGGGTCTGCTGAAGAGGGGGATTCAGGAACTATCTTGCTAATCAGTTAACTGATCTTGATGCAGACTAAATGGACTGAATTATGACCACATCAACATTTAAAGTGACCCTGGTGCTCTATTAGAGAACTTTAGGCATCGTTTCTTTCCGTTGAACCCTGGATGCTGAACCCCTCATAAATTTGATTTTTAGGTAGGTACCTATGTAGGTACTGTAGATAGGTACCTATCTAAGGCTAAGGATTCTTCAGACTGAGTTCATGATAGTCAAACACAGCTCTCTGTTCACTGTGTGCCTGTGCATGTGCACCCTACACATGTGTGTATGTGTACCCTACTTCACCCCAACAATACGTTATGCATATTGAATTTATTGCTCAATCCATTGTAGCCCTGATAGTACTACTAGGGCAAATATACTGCTCAATCCATTTTAGGCCTGATAGTATACTACTAGGTTATATATACCTATCTATTATTTCCTGACAGGATAAATTTAATGAGTTTTCGTTTATTATTACTTCCATCATTATGGGATACGTGGGAGGTTGCTGGTAGCTGTCGTTGATCTGATAAATTTTACCCGATAATTTTCAAACTAATAAAAGCAATTTTATAGGTTTTTATCCATTTCATTCAAAATACAACGTTGTGGTGAGGCGATTGTTGTTCAATATTTGGTGCATGCGGGGATTTCATTAATATTTTTAATTCAACACCATAGAATGGCGTTGGTTGGAGATTTATGAACGGCCGCCAGAGTCTTGATTAACTAATTATTTTTCAACATGTTTTGATAAAAATTTTGGAGAGAGAGAAACAAGAGGTCCGTAGAGGTTACCTTTGGGAAGACGTGTGTGTAGGGTATACCATCCGACGATGATCCCTAATTCAATCATGATCAACACCGTTTCTCATTTCTTTTGCTCATTCTGATCTCTCGTGTTCAATGCACCATTTCTCGCTTTCTAATTTTTGCTCCATCACGTCTAAGCGGTTGCCAAAAAGTTGTTTGCGTTAGTCAGGGTCCACACACCAGAGCAGAGATTACTAAACTTAATCAAACTTGATGTGTCAAGGAGAGTTTCAAATAAATTTTTACGTATGGACCGTACTTCACTCTTTATTTACTCCATATTTTTGTGTTATTCCTTTCAGGAGGCTTGAAATTTTATATAAAATTTTGAAAACCACTGGTCTCTCTTATTTAGTACCTTACACAAAGGTAACGGAGGTTTTATTAGCTGGAAAAGTAAGCCATCAATCTTGTTCCGTTAAATTATTCAATTTTATTTTCTAGCAAATTGGTTTTTCTTTTCCATTTGTTTTGTTTTTAGCTTTGTTCAGTAGCTTCCACCTTCCTTGTAAGTACATAGTTTCTATTTTCTATGTGTCTCAGATATACATAGGTGACTTTGACTATAGGTAGGTATAATATTGTAGAATAGTTCTGTATCTTGCAAATACCTACACTGTTGTTCAAAGATACAAAGCAGGTGAATAGGTACATACATGTTACATTTTTCCTGAGAAATCAATTATGTAGCTCTAACAACATACTAGTTCGCCATTGGCGTTTCCCAATTAGCAAACAAAAGTACGTATGTACGTCAGACTCCGAAAGAATGGGGCCCGGCCACCCCCCCCCCTCCCCCCATCATTCTTCGCCCCCCCCCCCCCCCGTCTGCAAAATACGATCCTGCGGACATACATGGTGTCTTGTCGCTATGAAACATCTGACACGCACTTTTGGGCGAAATTTATTTACGCAAAATTAGATTTACCTATAGTGACCGACTAATCGGAGTTAAAGCTAGCTTTCCTATATTTCTACATCGACAATAGAATCTGGGACAAGTCAAAACTTTCATTCCACACTGTGGGATGTCTACTGTCTGTCAACCTTCCAGTTATTTGCACTGAAAGCCACAACATGTGACCCTGTGTTGAAAAAGAAAAACTAGCTCTCCCTCATTACACCAAACTCACCAAACCTATATTTTACACCTAACCCATAATCACTTCGACAAAATAATTAGTACGTCAAAGTTCTTCAATAATTAAGCAGCGAGCTTAAAATCTGGTCTGACAAGTGGCAAACTAGTGGAAAAAAATGCTATTTATTTCACCATTATGCACATTTCAGCTGATATCACCCCATCCCTCTCTATCCTGTTCAGTTTTGTTCAGTAGTTGAATTTAACTGTTACGTTTTTTTTTTTGAGAGAGAGAGAGAAAATCATTTTCCATGAACAGCATAAATAAAGTTAGGTAAGTACCTATGTGGTATTTAATATGGGGTTAGTAATTTTAGTTAATTAGTAGGGATTCGAGGGAAACATCTCTTGCTATTAAAATCAAATTACTTACAGTAAACTTAATTAGAGTAAATTTTTCATAGATAACATATATTATTTAAAATTTGCTTATGCGCATCAAAAAGAGTACAAAAGAGAGAAACAACCAAGTTCCAAATAGGAGAGAATAAAAAATGAGACTTTCACCATTCTTTGCTTTAAGCCACCTGTGGGTTTGGAATAGTCCTGATTTCCTGTACCATATTGAATCACAAAAATGAGACTTTCACCATTCTTTGCTTTAAGCCACCTGTGGGTTTGGAATAGTCCTGATTTCCTGTACCATATTGAATCACAAAATCCTGAATAAGTTTTTTCTTCCACTGCTTCCACAACGAATATGATGTGTACTTAGATTTGTGGAATAAATGATGACTAATGTGACCAATCTAGTTGACCGTGCAAACTGATTATGATTATCTTAACCCACAGTGCCACAGAACTGAAGCTGCGCCGCGCTGTTGCGAAACGAATCTGCTGACTTAAATCTTTGGAATTCAATACCTAATTATAATGTTTTATAAGTCTATGTTATTGGTGATAAGAGGATAGGACCCTAGAGTTTTTTTTTTTTTGATAACCACCCATAGTTTTGTGTATTAAAAGAAATGAATCTGACAATTTGAGCGACTAAAGGACGAAGTTTCCAACACCAAAGTGACTCAAGTCCTTGAACTTAGGACCAAGTTCTTGGTCTGATAATGGTGCTATTTGCTATGCTTACTTTTGCACCTTATTTCAATTTGAAACTTACTAGTTCCGAGTAGGTTCTTCGTATACTTATACCTACTTCAATGGCGTACCTCCGTTCTTATTAAGAAAACTCAAAACAATCGACAACTACGTTTGCGTTTGAGAATATAATTTAAAAAGAAAAAAAATATTAATTAGCTCAAGTCATGGTATGGATACAATAAAGAACAATGTAGTTAGTACTAAGAATACTATGTGGTGTAGACTTAAAATATTAATTAGCTCAAGTCATGGTATGGATACAATAAAGAACAATGTAGTTAGTACTAAGAATACTATGTGGTGTAGACTTATTAATTAGCTCAAGTCATGGTATGGATACAATAAAGAACAATGTAGTTAGTACTAAGAATACTATGTGGTGTAGACTTTACATAACGGCCTACCATAATTCTCCCCCGCCTCCAGCACTTTACCTAGCTTGTACCACATGACTCCCAGCATTATCTAATCTAATATCATAATGAAACAAGAAACAGAATGTTTTGTGGAAAATTCTGTATTCCCCCTCTTCTGAAAAATTAAGGCGAACGGAACGCAAATTTTGGAGCTGGAAAGAAAGTGGATAAAAAAATAATTCCATCAACATAAAGTAGGTTTGTAACTACACTGTATAACACGTGAAAACATGCACGCGTTACTACCTACCTATTTACCCGTGGTTATTGTTTTGTAGGTATTGAAACACAAATGGGTTACTTTTTTTTACAGTAATTTTTTGAACAATGACTTGTTCATTGGGAATGAAAAGGTGAAACTGACATCTCCACCAATATTGTCAGTATTAGTGGATGTGCCTATGTCTCCATGTAGAATATGTAGATGATTCACGAGAGAAAGAGTGACTAGTAAACATCGATTCTACCTTCCACCTGCCAACCAAAAATTCCAATACAACGAAGCTTTGGTTCTTTCCTTTTCTTTTGGAAAGGAAAAGAGTCAAAGTTCGACTTGATTTCTCATTAAGCACCAATTTCTGTTTCTCCAAACAAGTCATAAAACTGAAATTATTTCAAGCAAACAGATTGTAGAACACAAAAAAGAAATAAAAGTCTGATCCCTTCCTACCTCCAGTCGATCCTTTGCCTTCATAAAAGAAAACTTTCTCACAACGAACAAAGCTCTCTTGTATTCTACAAGCGAGAAAGTGTGATTTACACATTTGGACATTGGGGAGTTTTCCTTCTTTTCTCAAAGTAATTTAGTTTTTAAGAAAGGAGAAGGTGGAAATTATTAGAAACATTGGAACAGGAAAGAAGAAAGAAATCAACAGATAGAGGGAGGTGAGAGAAGAGTAAGAAAGGGATTGGTGGAGAGAGAAGGACGAGAAAGAAGCAAAAAGGGAGAGGGATAAATATTTCAGAAATCTCTAGGGATTTAGAAAAGGCTGGTTCCTGTTTTCTGAGAGAGATATTTGACAGTTTGTTTGTAAATTTATTAGTGTGGCATCTTTTAATAAAGCATTAGTGGACATGAATAATAAAATTAGGACTTTTCCTTAAGATTTTTTTTTTTTTTATCCTGACATCCTTTATGTATGTAGCTATGTAGTCATATAGGATGTATGTTGGGGCAAGGTTAGCATGGGGTTCCCGAATCCCGTGTTCGCTGTAGAACGCAGCATAAGACTCCATGAATTTGTTCATGGGGTTGGGGTTGGCGAAATTGAGGACTAACCATTAAGTGAGTGGATGACCTCCCTAGCTTTAGAAGGGGAACGCATGATGTTCACAACTCAAACAAAATTAAATTAATAACATCTTAAAACAAATACAAAACGAGTGCTATAGTTGCATCATTGGAGAATCCTGTCCTCACGTAAAGAGAGTTTATCAAAAAGTGCCATATGTTGTGTTTGTGTAGGGGTAATTAAGCAGCAATCACATGAGTGGGATATGTATAACAATGTGTTTTATGAAACATTTTCGAGTCATCGCGTTTGTTAATTCCTGGAACAAATTATTAAATTGAACATTTTTGCCGCCAAACGTATATCACACACCAAAATTACAAAGCAGGATTAAATATAGTACCCAACTACCTATCTGAGTCTACAAACAGGGTAGAATCACCATAAAATACCAATACATGTAGGCTTTCCATTACAAAGTCGGGTACCCAACTACCTATCTGAGTCTACAAACAGGGTAGAATCACCATAAAATACCAATACATGTAGGCTTTCCATTACAAAGTCGGCTTTCCATCGCAAATCCCTATTTGATTTGAAACAATGTTTCTGATGAGGATAAATGTTGCTGAAGAGGATAAAAGCCCAAGAGCCAAGAGTGTGAGCTTTCTTGAAAACAACTCTCTTCCTCAACATCTCATTTGATACAAATACAATACCACTTTTACCTGTAGTACTCGTTCATTCTATCTGTCATTGCGTACAACAATGCGCTATGTAAATTAGATATCAACTCGAAATCTTGAAATGTAGATACCGACTTAACCCTTTGCCGAACAATCTCCTATGAAATACATGCGGGTATGTACATAACGTACCTACGAGTATATCTACAAACAATAACAGAATAATAACCAGAGATTTTATAAGAAGAATAAACTCAACAGGTTGATTGGGAAGGATTGATCACACAACTTTACTGCATGCTCAAGGATCAAGAACACAATATGTATTATTTAATTCTTATTTGATTTACTTTTCTTTCTTTTGGCAACCACAAAAGTTTAACAATCAGATACCTACTTATGTTTGGTTTCTGACTTTGTGATTGAGTCTGGTATAAACGTTTCGAACATACTGTACACAATTATACAATGCCTAAGTAAATATAGGTACAGGAAAGCACTCTACAGATAGCAGCCATTTTGTAAGCTCCTCTATGCTTTTTGTTTTTATAAGAACAATCAGAACAACAATAATCATATTGCTTTTATTAAAATCTTGAAAACGTATCGGTAGGGTAGTAGGAATTCCAATTTTTCTTCTCCCATACACTTCTTCTTGTGCAGATACTTAGGTAGGTACTATAGTTTTGTCTTACTCCTTCTCCTTCCCATTGTCTTTTTGTTTCTCCGAAGCAATTTGCATTTTGCTTTCGAGTCTACCGGTACTGTAGATAGGTACCTATCTAAGGCTAAGGATTCTTCAGACTGAGTTCATGATAGTCAAACACAGCTCTCTGTTCACTGTGTGTAGGTACTGTAGATTGTGTAGATAGGTACCTATCTAAGGCTAAGGATTCTTCAGACTGAGTTCATGATAGTCAAACACAGCTCTCTGTTCACTGTGTGCATGTGCACCCTACACATGTGTGTATGTGTACCCTACTTCACCCCAACAATACGTTATGCATATTGAATTTATTGCTCAATCCACTGTAGATAGGTACCTATCCAAGTCTAAGGATTTCTCAGACTGAGTTCATGATAGTCAAACACAGCTCTCTGTTCACTGTGTGCATGTGCACCCTACACATATGTGTATGTGTACCCTACTTCACCCCAACAATACGTTATGCATATTGAATTTATTGCTCAATCCATTTTAGCCCTGATAGTACTACTAGGGCAAATATACTGCTCAATCCATTTTAGCCCTGATAGTACTACTAGGGCAAATATACTGCTCAATCCATTTTAGGCCTGATAGTACTACTAGGGCAAATATACTGCGCAATCCATTTTAGGCCGGATAGTATACTACTAGGTTATATATACCTATCTATTATTTCCTGACAGGGTAAATTTAATGAGTTTTCGTTTATTATTACTTCCATCATTATGAGAGACGTGGGAGGTTGTTGGTACCTGTCGTTGATCTGATAAATTTTACCCGATAATTTTCAAACTAATAAAAGCAATTTTATAGGTTTTTATCCATTTCATTCAAAATACAACGTTGTGGTGAGGTGATTGTTGTTCAATATTTGGTGCATGCGGGGATTTCATTAATATTTTTAATTCAACCAGTGGCGTAGCGTCCATATAAGGCGTGTATGGCGGCCATACACTCGAAATTTCACTCAAATACCCTTAAATATTGACTTTAAAACCATAGAATGGCGTTAGTTGGAGATTTATGAACGGCCGCCAGAGACTTGATTAACTAATCAACATGTTTTGATAAATATTTTGGAGAGAGAGAAACAAGAGGTCCGTAGATTTCTTTTGCTCATTCCGATCTCTCGTGTTCAATGCACCTTTTCTCGCTTTCTAATTTTTGCTCTATCACGTCTAAGCGGTTACCAAAAAGTTGTTTGTGTTAGTCAGGGTCCACATACCACAGCAGAGATTACTAAACTTAATCAAACTTGATGTGTCAAGGACAGATTCAAATAAATTTTTACGTATGGACCGGACTTCACTCTTTATTTACTCCATATTTTTGTGTTATTCCTTTCAGGAGGCTTGAAATTTTATATAAAATTTTGAAAACCACTGGTCTCTCTTATTTAGTACCTTACACAAAGGTAACGGAGGTTTTATTAGCTGGAAAAGTAAGCCATCAATCTTGTTCCGTTAAATTATTCAATTTTATTTTCTAGCAAATTGGTTTTTCTTTTCCATTTGTTTTGTTTTTAGCTTTGTTCAGTAGCTTCCACCTTCCTTGTAAGTACATAGTTTCTATTTTCTATGTGTCTCAGATATACATAGGTGACTTTGACTATAGGTAGGTATAATATTGTAGAATAGTTCTGTATCTTGCAAATACCTACACTGTTGTTCAAAGATACAAAGCAGGTGAATAGGTACATACATGTTACATTTTTCCTGAGAAATCAATTATGTAGCTCTAACAACATACTAGTTCGCCATTGGCGTTTCCCAATTAGCAAACAAAAGTACGTATGTACGTCAGACTCCGAAAGAATGGGGCCCGGCCACCCCCCCCCCGTCCATTACTTTTTGGACCCTCGCTAGGTAGGTACTATAGTTTTGTCTTACTCCTTCTCCTTCCCATTGTCTTTTTGTTTCTCCGAAGCAATTTGCATTTTGCTTTCGAGTCTACCAAAGTTACTGGAAGCATTGCAATCACATTGATACCAAGTGGAAGAATTGCATTTCCTAAAATCCTCTATCCTATAGTATTCTTGTTCTTACAAAATTGTTTATGGCAAGTAGGTACCTACTCTAGACATAGCGTGGATTGATTTGGCGGCATATTAATTACTACATAATTTATGGAACTTTTTTATTCAATGCATTTTCCCCTACTCTAGACATAGCGTGGATTGATTTGGCGGCATATTAATTACTACATAATTTATGGAACTTTTTTATTCAATGCATTTTCCTAAATACCTTCCTAACTGTAAAAAATTCAATTAATAGGTCAAATATAAATCGGAATATTCTAGGTCATCTCTTGCCTCAAGTCCGATTTACATTTATTTAGGGTATTAACAATGGAAAACTCTGAAAATTTCTTCAAAAATTTGGGAGGAAGCTTGGAGCCTCACATTTGCAGAAGTGTTCTTGTATCCATTCAAGCTTTTATTTCATATTTTCCCTTATTTTGTTTCATTATTACTCTTGCCTTCTGACTTTGGAATATGAAAGGATTTTTCCACGCGCTCTGATTGCGTTGAGTACTGCAGCTTCAATAGCTTCATTTGATACCATTTGTGTTCTGGGGACTTAAGTCATGATTGCATTAGGCATCGATGAAAACTGAAGTGACTAGTGTATGGAAGTCCTGAGTCCTGAGAACAGACCGGTCCTGAACATGGTCAGGTGATAATTTCTGTAGGTTAAACGGTGTGGGTTCGAATCTCTTGAGGCATGCAATTTTCTCTCAGTATTTGATAATTTTATTTATAATGTGATGGTGGTAGACCTGACGTAAATAAACCTGGAGTTAACTCAAGAAAAAAAAAAAAAAAAAAAAATTTAAAAAATCTAGTGACTTTCTTTTCGCTTGATCTATTGATTTTTATAATAATTTGGAGTGGAGACCATGACTGTTTTCATCCTGGCAAGTTTAGAGCCAAATCATGAATTTTTTTCCAAAAAAGCATTTTTAAAAAGAAAGTGCATTTGGCTCAATTGTAAAATGGGTCAAAAAAAGCATTTAAAAATGTAAAGCTTGCAAGAAATGGCTTTTTGCAAAACCAATTTGAAATGTAAACATGTAACATGTACATTTTAAAATCTTATGCATTGTTACATTTTAGGCATTTATGTATATTGAGGTTTTAAGCACATCTCGGGTGACTTTACACACGACACAATCATGACACGATGACAAAAGTGAGGAAACTAGACTCCAATAATAACGACACAAATGTCAAGAAAAGATAACCTCTCCGAGTGAAACTGAAAAGCATTGAAGGAAAGGATGAAGCATACAAGAGATCCAGATCCGATCTTGAAATTTAGATTTTACCAGACCCGCTTGAAAATACAAAACTGATTTCAAAACTTCTGGAGGACTAACCAATCAATTTCAAAAATGGTCTTGAATCTGATTCTTTCACCAGAATAAGAGGATTTGCAGTTTTATAATCGCTTGTTTTCGTTATCTAATTATTAGAGAGCGTCAAAACGAGACGCTAAAAAAGAAGTAGACATTCTCTGTTTATGCCGGCATAATGACATGGATATTATTAATTGACTAAGTGCAGACAAAATGCAATAGCGTACAATAAGGGGAGATCTGGAATTAAATGTCTAGATTCTTCAAATAACAGTACAATTTGAGTTTCCAGAGCTTGAATGTAATGGACGAATTACATTCATAGAGAAATAGGATGGGAGCAATATCCCAGCGTCATGTCTGTGAGAAGAAATGGGGAGTTTAGGAAAGAAGTTTGATGAGATGGAAATGGAAGGGATAAGACTGTACAGATGTAATCATGGGAGAGGCAATGTTTATGTTTGTAATTAAATTATTAATACTGGGTAGTCTCAACTGCGATCCCTTTATCTTTTGGGAAAGTGAAAAATCTCTGTGATGTAGTAGAGAAATTTTCAAGTACCTAATCAGTGTTTTGGCATCTCCAGGTCCTCAAAAATTCAGCCAATTGGGGAAACACGATACTCATGATGTTCTTGTGATTCTGCTCAGTTCGAAATATGTATTATCTGGTTAAATATTTTTTTAGATAATATATTTTCTTTAACTGCTGCAAAAGCTTGAAGAAAATAGACAGAACTTGTCCTTTATGACTTGTTGCTTTTCAAATCTGCGAGAAGTGAGATAAGAAATTTGCGTAGGTATATAGCATTCAGAAGATGTTCATACATCCAGTATATTTTGAAACCACTAAACCCTTTCAAATGATATAAAAAGCTTCAAGATAGCCTTTATTATTCTTCACTCATAATCTCAGTACGAGGAGTTAGGGAGAGCGGCTCTTCAATATTGTCTTTCAAAATTTTCCTTGGACCATTTTATAAATAGCACGGGGAACTTGGAACTTATTCATGTTTTCCTTTGACACATTCGATTTGACAGTTACCTACCAGCTGGTGCAGTTCAAAACCTTTGAGCTTTGGTTACACTTCGTTGAAAGTTAGGTTATAGTATTTATATCTCTCAGTAGCGCTGTCAAATTTTGACTTGGCAGGGCGGAGTGCTACCGCGCTCCTTTTAATTTGATACTTATATTATTTTGTTCTTGCTATTGCAGTTCATTTCTTAGTCCTCCTTTCACAAGAAGAGGACTGCAAGAACGCGAGCCCTTCTTGCAGGCTCTAATATTGCTGGATATAGAAAACTATGTATACTAGCTTACAGCTTCCAAGAGATTTTGTTGTTTTTCTTAATTTTCTACCCGCTATCTCGTTTTGTATTCTAACATGAACTCATTACATTCGATTTGACAGTTACCTACCAGCTGGTGCAGTTCAAAACCTTTGAGCTTTGGTTACACTTCGTTGAAAGTTAAGTTATAGTATTTATATATCTCAGTAGCGCTGTCAAATTTTGACTTGGCAGGGCGGAGTGCTACCGCGCTCCTTTTAATTTGATACTTATATTATTTTGTTCTTGCTATTGCAGTTCATTTCTTAGTCCTCCTTTCACAAGAAGAGGACTGCAAGAACGCGAGCCCTTCTTGCAGGCTCTAATATTGCTGGATATAGAAAACTATGTAGGTATACTAGCTTACAGCTTCCAAGAGATTTTGTTGTTTTTCTTAATTTTCTACCCGCTATCTCGTTTTGTATTCTAACATGAACTCATTCTTTAGGAAAGAACAAAATGTTTGAACAAAACCATTCGTTCAATTTTCGACTTGTTAGCTGCTAATTTCATATCTTCCAGGTATTTGGAATTTAAACAAAAACAGACCGGAGAGTAGGTAGATATTATTCTATGCAGGATGTTTTTCAAGCAGGATCGAAATGTTGCAGTTTTCATGGAGCAGATGGTAAGTTGGTAGGTGGAGAATGTTGATAAAAGTAAGTAAATAGATCTCATATATCTACCGAATGTTACTTTGGTAGGTATGCATAATAATTAGGTACATTCAACAGGATTTCTATTGTAACACATATTATCACAGGAATTCTGACGAATCTCAATAAATTCATTAATTAATCTCAACAATTTACTATTTTTTAACAAATTTCATTTAAATAAATACCTACACACATTCAACAGGATTTCTATTGTAACACATATTATCATAGGAATTCTGACGAATTTCAATAAATTCATTAATTAATCTCAACAATTTACTATTTTTTTAACAAATTTCATTTAAATAATACCTACATACCTACGCTGCGAGAGGACCTATACTTTTGACAAAAAATCCCTATTCAATCTCATATCCAATATCAACATGATTCCCAACTAGTTCCTACATTCAACAGGATTTCTATTGTAACACATATTATCACAGGAATTCTGACGAATCTCAATAAATTCATTAATTAATCTCAACAATTTACTATTTTTTACAAATTTCATTTAAATAATACCTACCTACGCTGCGAGAGGACCTATACTTTTGACAAAAAATCCCTATTCAATCTCATATCCAATATCAACATGATTCCCAACTAGTTCCTGCCAAACACTCGGTGCAATCAGGACTTGATTGTCCTACACAGTAACAGGTGCTGAATGGGTGACTGATTCACATATAGGTGGTAGCTCTAATACACTGCACAAAAAACAGTATGTGTTAGAGCGGTAGTCAAATAAGTCGGGGACTCAACAAAGGGATAACAATATTGCTCTTACGTAAAAATAATAATGTAATTTTTGGCGTGACTAATGACCGTTTTCCTACAGAGTTAACAATTCAGATTTTCAAGCTTGACGTTTATTATTATTATGTTTTCTTTTTTTGTTTCCATGTACCACCTACCTATAAATATAATTATAATTATGTAGATACAAAATATGTAGTAGTAAGTATTACCTACCTACAGTAAGCTCTGTAAGTGTATTATTTATAGTACTGTTAATAGAGAACAGTAGGTCTATCTTTTTATTTAAGTCATTCGTTTTCATTTAGTTTTATTTGATACGATCATTTGGACAACATCAACTTTACTTTATCTGCTTCATCAGTTACCTACTTACTTCTATGATGGTAGATGATTTGCCACCGTGATCATCTCATGACAAATATTTTAATAAAAGCGAAGAAAAAAGTGAAGAACACAGAAGGAAAACTTTTCACTTAAATGAAAAATGAAACACGTGACACTGGTGGGATAGCACAATAAACTCTTTGTATTTTCATTTTTTCCCCCGTCAAGATTCAAGAACATAATACCTACCCAAGTTTGCTAACTTAATAAATTGTTAACATAATATATTTACAAGTTGCAACTTTTGCAGGGTATAAATCCCCAGGAAGGTGAGGGTATTTGATTACATTTCTTCTCTCCAAGTAAAATTATACCAATTACTTTCATTTACCGGTGCTTTTCTCCCACTTGTTTTTTGTTCTCGGTAGAATCTACATTTTAAAGGTGGGTACCTTTTCTACGCAGTTCTTATAAATGTAGGTAGAAGTCACAAAAAAGGACTAAGTCACTAAGTACGTACCTATTACGAGAGTATTCTGAATATAGGTTATCAAAAGACTAATGATGAAGATACTAAGCTTACTTGAATTTTCATGAGGAAATCATTGCTATTACGAGAGTATTCTGAAATAGGTTATCAAAAGACTAATGATGAAGATACTAAGCTTACTTGAATTTTCATGAGGAAATCATTGCGAGGAAAAATATTGATATTAATTAACACAAACCCCCTCACCCTCATTGAGCAATGATCATTTTTCAAAGGGCGCTATGTGACCTTCGTTGGCTAACGACGCTAACGTAAAACAGTCACCCACAGAGGTTACTGCGTACCAAAATGTGGGGTTATCAAAGTATCTAATACCCTCAATATTGTGAGGGTACAAGCACCTACAAACTGAATAAGAAAACTTTCCCCAATAAACCTACAGAAAAGTGAAAGAACGCGTGCTAGAATAATGGGGCTCAAAATGTTTCTTTTTTTCGTCACTTCAACTTTATTCCATTACCATGAAGAATAATTTATGATAACAGGAGAAGACAAAACCTGGATACATGAGAGAAAGAAAGATGAGATAGTACTTACCTACTTACTTGACATGTTGGACATTGTTTTTTATAGCCAGCTTGACTTAGGTTTCCATGAAAACAGTTGGTACCTAAATAGTTACCTACTTACTTGACATGTTGGACATTGTTTTTTATAGCCAGCTTGACTTAGGTTTCCATGAAAACAGTTGGTACCTAAATAGGTACTTTCCTAACTTGAACATGAACAGTTAAATTAAGAAATTGAGACCCAACAAAGTTATAAACTGAATATGTTTAATTAAGAAAATAGGAATATTACATATGATTAGGATCATAAATTATCTTAAGCAGTGTCGTACGTATCTGTGGTCAAGATGACGTACAGACAAGTTTTCTTAGGCCGGCCACTCACGATACGTTTTGCCTGACAAGCCTGTCACTGAACGTGAATGACCGGCCTTAAGAACATGAAACTACCAGGTATGTAGGAATGTAGGTATGAGTATGAAGATAAGCAATATCATCAACCGATTTTTGAGGACATCAGAAATCATTCTGCCCCGTTAGTAAGTTCATCGCGTTGCCACTGCACAAGTAATTATCCTGAGATTCATGGCATTTTTGAGGACATCAGAAATCATTCTGCCCCGTTAGTAAGTTCATCGCGTTGCCACTGCACAAGTAATTATCCTGAGATTCATGGCTTCCTGACAATATAAATCTGTTCCCAACATCTTAACTAGTCGATTTATGTTGCTGACAAAAGACAAGTATTGAACATTTTGTATTGGAAGCATTGTCCCGCCCTAGTGACACGGCAAATAAATTATTTCAGAGTACAAACAACTCAAGCACCTATCATTGAGAACGGGAAAGAAACTTCCAGCATGACTATAATATTGAACATTGTATTGGAAGCATTGTCCCGCCCTGGTGACACGGCAAATAAATTATTTCAGAGTACAAACAACTCAAGCACCTATCATTGAGAACGGGAAAGAAACTTCCAGCATGACTATAATGTAAGTGAACTAAAAGTGCTGATACTATTTTTTTACTTTCCTATCCCTTAAAAACAAGGGTCAAAACTCAAATGAAACATGATGAATTTCTTTGACAGTTTGGAAGTATGTACTCGTATTAGGCACTCTTACACTCCTACAGTAGATACTAGATAGGTAACAGATAGTAAGTATTTCAAATTCTAAAACGATATTGGAAAAGATTAGGCACTCTTACACTCCTACAGTAGATACTAGATAGGTAACAGATAGTAAGTATTTCAAATTCTAAAACGATATTGGAAAAGAAAATTAGAATAAGGCCCTAGACGGGGCCTTATTCTAACTATACATATTATTTATTATGAGGTATACGTATATCCAAATGTACAATATCTAGTGTTCTTATACGGATTTAATAATTTCAGAGAAGGAATAGTTTATATGTATGTATGTGATATTTTTGCTGTTTTTCGTAACGTGGTTCCGCTCTACCATGGTGACATCTCCACATCTGGTGTGTGTTGTAGTCTGTCACATAAATACGTTAGAAGTATAGGAGATTGGGTACAAAACTACAAACCATCATGGGGGAAGGGGGTTTTATTGCCTCATTAAATCGAAACAAGCTGATGTTTGATTGTTTTGCTGACAAATTAGTGTGAGATTTCAAAGGGGGATATTTTCAGGGTCGCAACTGTTTCGGCCCGGAACGAATTGAACTTTACGACTCACAAGCAATCATCAGTAGGTACTTACTTCCTAAATTCTAATCTTACGAGGAGAGCGTTTTGACTACTACAACATCGAGGTAGGTTGTGTTTACTGTTACAAACCTCATCTTGCCTTGTGAGTGGATCATTGTGGAAGTGGACCTAACACAGACAACTGTTAACAAAACTTGTGGAATCTATCTAAGCAAGTAGATAAAACAAAGGGTACCTATCTACCTAGCTTTACTCCATACACAAAAAGTCCATCACTCTGAGGCTTAGGTGTAGGTGTAAACAACCCCAAACGATAGGTTAAGCTTGTACAAATCTATCTGATCAGAGTATCTACTTCATACTCATATTACTCATCCGAAAGCTTATTGTGTTGCGAAGGTCATGTACCTATTCCTAGGTACGTCATACCTAGGCTTGCCAAATATCCAAAATGTCGATTCGGGACGCGAAACCGCGAACATAATTGCCAAATCCGCGAACATAATCGCAAAATCCGCGAACAAAATCGCCAAATCCGCGACCATAATCGTGAAATCCGCGAACATAATCGCGAAATCCGCGAACATAAATAATCGCGAAATCCGCGAACATAATCGCCAAATTCGCGAACATAATCGCGAAATCCGCGAACATAATTGCGAAATCCGCGAACATAATCGCGAAATCCGCGAACTTAATCGCGAAATCCGCGAACATAATCGCGAAATCACATAGGTATGATAGGTGATAGGTAACATACCTATTATTAAAACAGATAAACAAAATACAGTCGAACCTGGATAAACGGGAATCCAAGGGGCGGTTTAATACAACATTTTCTTGTTTATAAAGGTTTAGCAAAGTGGAAGAGCAAACTGATGAAAGCATGACAAATTTAAACAAGTTAAGAACAAATTCTGATTTATAGAGGTACCTAATTTTAAAGTTAAAAAACGCGTCCCGAATTTTTTCTGGGACAAAAACGGAAATTCGGGACAAAACGCCCCAAAATGAAAAACTGAACGGGACGTCGGGACACCCCCTGAAATTCGGGACTGTCCCGGGTAATTAGGGACGTTTGGCAAGCCTAGTCATACCTAACAAGCAAGATAAACTTACGCAGAATAACGACATGTATTAGATTCCTTCATCATTCTCTTTTCTATCTCTTCTCATAATATCATCCCTCGTTTTTGTTATTCCGTTAACTGTTGGCGAAATCAATTATTTATAAACCATACTGCGGAAGCTATAGAAACAGAAATGGCTTTTATTTTCTTCAAAAGAGTCATTTGAGAGGGGAAATGCTCTAAAGAGTCTGGAGGGAAGAAGGAAAAAGTGGTTGATGACACAATAAAAATATCCTCACCATTTTTTCTACCCCAGTGTAGAGTTTTTCTCCCCATAACTTACGAGCACTTGATATGGTTACTCAGCAGAGGGACCTGTGGTAACGATTTTGTTTTATAGTTCACCCTATTCCCTCGGGAGGGAGCATTTACGGTTAAAGTCTAGTGTGTGACTTCTTCTATAAGTTATAAACAAGACCAGGAGGACATTTAGTAATTTGACCTCTACATTCTTTAGCAATTGGAACTGAAAACAAAAATCTTTATTCAGTTTACGTATAAAGAACCTCTATTGAACATCATTTTTGCCTCATCTCTAGGCACCTATTGTACAAAGTTCAACCAAGAGGACCAATCAGGACCAGAGAAAAATCTGTAGGATAAGTTCTTCAGAAACATCCAAGTTTTGGCCAACTACATAATTTTAACGCCTCCTGAAGTTTGTGAATCGTGGGTACCTAACTCTTTTCAATAATAACTAGCAACTTTATAGGCTGTACACCTTTTTGTGCCTAAGGTGTTCAGCATGAGCTTGTACGCTTTATTAGGGGATGTAGCATTTTTAAACGAAGAAAATGTAAGTAATAGGCACCTATTGTACAAAGTTCAACCAAGAGGACCAATCTGGACCAGAGAAAAATCTGTAGGATAAGTTCTTCAGAAAGATCCAAGTTTTGGCCAACTACATAATTTTAACTCCTCCTGAAGTTTGTGAATCGTGGGTACCTAACTCTTTTCAATAATAACTAGCAACTTTATAGGTACACCTTTTTGTGCCTAAGGTGTTCAGCATGAGCTTGTACGCTTTATTAGGGGATGTAGCATTTTTAAACGAAGAAAATGTAAGTATTTTTCATAATAAATATATACATAATATGCAGTTAGATACTAGATATTATTGATATTAATTAGATCATAGTAATTTCAAGTTGAGGTCAGGCAAACAAGCATGTCTAAGAATCAATGGTTTTGGTTTTGATTTTTTTTTTTTCGCACGAATTGATACGAAAAGAAAAAAAAAATGCTGATTATTTTAATGTCATTCTGGACTTTTACATATTTCAGACTTACTACAGCATGGGGAAAGAAATTTTCGTTCAATTTTCCGACACCACCAGAAAATCTCCCAGCGAAGAACTGACCATGAGTATTTCTGGTTTGTACAAATTTCTGCGGAAAATTGATCTCTTGGACGAAGTTGTTATGACTGCTTTAGAACTTGATGTTTTGTTCAACGAATACAAGTAGGTATTATCTACCTAAGTATCTTATGGCTGAATTATATGAGGCCAGTAGGCAAGTGTGGTCGAGCTATTACGTCCAAAGAGGAATCTTCTTGGTGGAATCAAAATTAGGTCCGATGATAAAATAGGACAACTCAATGTTACTGGAGCTTGAGCCTAATACAAGATGCCAGTAGGCACAGGGAGTATAACTACTATCACTTCTTTTTTCAGTGTGGAGTATATTACTTTTGACCAATTCATGAGCATGATGGAAAAGTTTGCTATTAAGAAGATGCTGGATTTCAACCTTCTCATGAGATTCATCATTCAGCAGGTATCTATCTAAATTTTTCTTCTATTTTCAACTTATTATCTGAATGGACCGAAATAAAGTACGTCTTTCTATCTTAGTAATACTTTCGATGGTCAAGAGATGCAAAGAACGGAGTGAAAATTTTGATACAAGTCGGAGAGGGGCGGTATTTCTGACATGAAATGTGATAATTTTTTTAGAAGCTAATATATTATGTATATGATGATAAAACACGAAGATTCTTACCTTGATTGCATAATAAGAGCAGCACACAAATCCAGACGAGTTTTACTTGAGTCAGCAGCATTCTCCCTTATCTGATTCAAACAAAGTTCGGGGTGAAATTATTCAAAGGACCAGAAGACGAGAATAAAGTAATAAACTTTTATATGTTGAGCATGATGAGGACGAGATAAAGCAACAGGCTTCAGTTAGTTTGAGTGGTTTTTTAATTAAAAATAATATCTATAAAGTTTTGAGGTAGGTATTCCAATTTTCGAAGACGCAAAAGAACTTGAGATATTTTTTTCTCTCTTTAATCAAGTCAAATATTGACGTTAGTTATCAGCAATTTTTTTCTGGGGGAAAGAGGAAATATAATAATAAAGTTGATGAGAGTTTGGACTGTACGTGAAGATCGATGACTGTAGGTAAGTAAATCTGGGGGAAAGAGGAAATATAATAATAAAGTTGATGAGAGTTTGGACTGTACGTGAAGATCGATGACTGTAGGTAAGTAAATAGTATTTAATCTTTGAGGAATGTATCAATTTCTGTCACAAATAAATGCGACGGAGTGATTCAATATTTAGTTTTGACTCTAAGGGGTAAGTGAGAGGGGGCAAACGAAGGTAAACATTATTCACGGACCGTACACAGGTAATAGAATGTGGTTTCATTTATCTGTAAGTCTGTAGGTACCTACGCGGATAACGATTGATAGAAGAATTTGGGAAGAGTTTAATCGTGCGTACCGAAATCCTACTTATTGCTTATTGCAGAACGCAACTTATTGCAGCAAAACGCATCTTAAGGATAGCAATTAGGTAGATGTTCTCGAACAATTTTCAATCAGAAGAGCCATTGTTTTATAAGACAATCGGTCAGCGAAGTTCGCATAATATGAAGAAGCATTAAGAATAAAGATTTAACAGATTTAACAGGAATTTAGAAGCTAATATATTTAAAAGGACGAGCGTCTGTCGTTTTACACATTGGTGTTCACGTAGTTCCCCGTACAGTTCGACTGACTCACTTTATGTATATTTAAAAGGACGAGCGTCTGTCGTTTTACACATTGGTGTTCACGTAGTTCCCCGTACAGTTCGACTGACTCACTGACAGTTCTTGCTAATATAGAAGCTAATATATTTAAAAGGACGAGCGTCTGTCGTTTTACACATTGGTGTTCACGTAGTTCCCCGTACAGTTCGACTGACTCACTGACAGTTCTTTTTCGATGTTCAGGTCCACAGTCTTTCCACGATCGATTCGGATAAATCTGAAGACGGCCAAAGTACAATTAGTTCAAGTAGTGACGTCAGCAACGCCTATACCTACTATCCTCGGCATGATCCCCGCTACAAGTGTCTGGATGAGCTGTCCTCGTCCGATGATGGACATGAAGAGAAGGAAGAGAAACCAGTGGATGAGGATGCAGATGATCTTCATCCCGCCAGCTTACCGAGCGTGACGGCAACCTCCACAACAATAGCGGATGGGGATGCTTACCGCTACGAGGACTTTGAAAATGAAAACGATGAAGGTGAGAGCAAACAATGGCTTGTAGTGAAATTTTCAGGGGAAGCTATGAGTTTAATATACAGTCTGCCGATGGCGATCTGGTGGTGGTCTTAGAATACAGGTTGAATTGTCACTTACTATTTTTGGTACCCAAGTAATATTAAGTACGGAGATTGAGGAGAAAAACTCCTTGAAGAGGAAGGGAAGCAGATTCCATGGTGTACACGCCATTGGAACACACAATATTGCTCTCCAATTAACCAGTTTGACCATAGACTTACTCCACAGCTTTCACAAACTACAAGCTTTAAGCATCACCATCCTCCAATATACACAGTCTTGGGTGGGTTTTGTGAGTGTGATACAGACTTGCCAACATAATTTTAATCTATGGAATTCTTCGTCGTTTTCAGACGAATATTTGTATGGAGGCGGAAGTCGTACACAGTTTGAGATATTTCCTCAGCGTACCAGAGGTTCGCCATCCAGTCCTACAAGTTACGGTCAGCGCAGTGAAAGAGATTTAGACTAATCTAGAGCATACGAGTACTGTTTATAGTGTTACATATTACATACCTAGTTAGTTCGGCATTGTTTTGTTAGTGGTTTGGGTGGATTTGACAGTACATAATTTTATATATCTTTTGAGTTCCATCTGGGATAACTACCGGGTTTACAATCTCTACCTAAAGTTTTGACGGTTTATTCTTAAGAATGTAATAACACACTGTAAATAACTGGAAACTTAGTATTACTAGTGGAAAAGAGGAAAATTCTGTAAGAAAAGTCAAACTGGTCGGAAAATCTTGAAATCTTGAATGCACATGTTAAAAATTAAAATCAAAACAAATGCAGTTGCATAAATCCAAAGAGGATATGTATGTGGTGCATTAGGCTTCGCTCACACGAGTGACGACTGATCGCCACATATCTTTTGAGTTCCATCTGGGATAACTACCGGGTTTACAATCTCATATTACCTAAAGTGTTTGACAACCTATGAACATGATTAGAGATCGTTAAGACATAGTCTCCCAGACTGCTCAGAAACAATTTGAAATGAAATTATAAAAGTGGGCTTACGTAGATAAAGATTTAAAGATTACAATTATTATTTTGTATCCAATTTTTTCGTCGAAAAACAAACAAAATGTCTCAATACTTCCCTCCCCCTCTTTTTTTTCCATTTTATAAATAGAAACTTGGCCGTAGCTGCTATAACGTCTAATGCCCTCACATGCTATGGCGGGATAAGTGAGAGAAGGGGAGGGAGAGAGAGAGAGAGAGAGAGAAGGGAAGAGAGTAGGCCAAAATAATGCTAATGCTAATTTTCATTGCACTTTGATTTTTGCATGATTAGGTCTCGATACGAGTATTCTGACCATTTCCTTGATTCCTCTTGTGATTTTTCCACCAGACGAAATGAGAATCTTTTGTCTTGTCATATTGCTTGGATTACATCTCAATTTTAAAGAAAAAATCCACTACCCCAGGCTTAAAAACAAATAAACATTAAATATTAAACATCCCATAACTATTTGATGATAAACTGTTTATCTTGATGTGCCTTGGGTATTTTATGATATACCTAATTGCTGGCTGGACAGTCAAGTTGTCCTTATGTCAATCAACTGATTGACGTTTTTTTTACCTCTCAGCCTAATTCTACAATCTAAATGATCAGCATGACCTTTTCTAATGTTTTCCATCACATGACAACAACCTGTACAACCTAGCGGCATACAGAAAACATAAAATGCCACCAAATGTCAAGCACTTTGTAAAAGTAAGAAGCTAGATGCTGTTGACAAAAAGAGGGAAAGAAATATAAACTGCTTTAATTGTGATAAAAAGCACGAAAGAAATTTCAAAAATAATAAATAGAGACAATTGAGACTGGTGGAACTAAATTAATTGATTAATTAAGGAGCAGCTAATTTCTCCTTTTACTTGTAAACAATACTCCAACAGGAGGGTGAGAATATGGCCAACCAGGCGATAAATGAAACCGTTCTATTTCATAAAAACTGATCCGGAAATTTTTTACTAGGAGAATTCAATCTCTCAATGAAGGTGACTGTCAAATCTCATCTCTTGATGGAGCAATAATACAAAATAAAGAGCAAATAACTTTCTGATAAAGTGGTGAAGTTAACCAACCTCCACAATTCTACATTTCCAAGTTTTAAATTTACTGCATATTCTGCACACCTAAAGCCATAAATTACTTCAACTTGCAAAGCAATCAAAGGAAATTGAATATAAAAAGCATTTTTTGGAGTTCAGTTTTTTCCCTCCTAATTTTTGAAACTAATACATATACTAGGTCCTATTTCATTAAGTTAACTTATACAGGGTAACTCATAGAACAAACTAATTATGTACTGTGATAAATTGCCGAATTATGTATATAGGTAATTCAATTACCCCTTCTAGAAAAGCTCAAAAAGGAATCCCTCATACTTAAGGCACGACTGTGCATACAGTACAGACCTTTAGCTTACCTAAACGGCCTAAACCTAGTTTAAACTCAGGTCGTGACTCGTGATCCGGCCATAAGTCATAAGAATCAAATGTTTTATCTGGCCGATACACACCCTGTATACGTGTACTTTATAGAGACGAGGTTGTTAATTAAATAACTATTAATCATATTATTTCATTATAGATTGAGCTTAAGTTCAATGGGCATTAAATAGGTAATAGAACAGAACATTAGAAGGGGATTTTCTTAATCTCGTCACATTCGCAGCTCAAAGTGAGCATTATCTACTTACTACATAGTTACTAGGTATGTATTATGTTATACTGAATTGTGTAGGTATATAACTATAGTATTGTTGCATTACGTATGTCAATCACAGAAAATATCAAAAATAATCACACTTTCAAAATATGTAAACACACAAAAATAAACACAGAAAAGAAGATTTTTATGAGGTCAGGAGAATGAGAAGGAATTTCAATTTTTACATGCGTATGTCAATCACAGAAAATATCAAAAATAATCACACTTCAAAATATGTAAACACACAAAAATAAACACAGAAAAGAAGATTTTTATGAGGTCAGGAGAATGAGAAGGAATTTCAATTTTTACATTAATTTATAATATGTAATCATATAGGTATCCATCTGTTCTATGATTAGAACATCACTGTTGACAACATTCAGTGATAGGTATTTTATAAATTAAGTTCAAAATTCCTGTGGCATCACGTCGGAAATTCCTATCACATCTTCTTCATTTCAACCAGAAGAGACCTAATATCAACTGGAACCATGCAGTTCCTATGTAGTTCATTTGATTGTACAGGTTGTTGTCATGTGATGGAAAACATTAGAAAAGGTCATGCTGATCATTTAGATTGTAGAATTAGGCTGAGAGGTAAAAAAACGTCAATCAGTTGATTGACATAAGGACAACTTGACTGTCCAGCCAGCAATTAGGTATATCATAAAATACCCAAGGCACATCAATAATAGGTTCCGGATTATTAGTTTACTCAAAACTCGACTAAAGTGTAGAAAATCCGAGGAAAAGCTGAAAGTTGGGGATTTTTTTTATCATTCTTCACTCTTGCAGTAAAGCCATCAGAACTAGGGAATTTTTCTTTTTCCTCTACGACTTCTAGATCCCGAGATAAATCGATTTAAAAAATACCGGTGAATCGTGAACTTTGACGTCACGGCATACGCTCCCGTAGGCGATGACGTCACATCAAATGTCCCGAGCAAAGCTCCCTGGCAGGCAACACATTAATGTGTTTGTGCGCATACGTTTCTGCGCATTTATTTCTGCTCCTCCGCAAGCGTGCTTGCATAAGTCTGACGTCACACATCTTTGAACTCTTTCATTAGAACGGAAAATAAAAATTGAATAATCGACTTTTTACAGTTATTTTTTTCGGAGTTTTGACCTCGGATTTGGATTTAGGAAGGTATGCTGCATAGCTATTTAGATCTTTTTTTTTTTACTTCTTCTCTCAGCTCAGTGTCTTTTTCCCTCTCTTCGTCACCACACCACACAATAGTGTCAACTATGACCGTGTCCACACTATTGTTTGCTCTCATTATTCTCATTAACTTAGGTTTAGGTATACTTCTTCTCTCAGCTCAGTCTCTTTTTCCCTCTCTCCGTCACCACACCACACAATAGTGTCAACTATGACCGTGTCCACACTATTGTTTGCTCTCATTATTCTCATTAACTTAGGTTTAGGTATATGCAGTTAATTTCTACTTCACTTACCTCTAGCTTACTTTTCACCCTTCCTTTCTCTCCTCCTTCACTCAAAGTTAAAAGTTTGATTAAATATAATATGCAGTTCACTTGAGTTCTTTCTTCACCTTCTTCTTATCCTCCTCCTCTCTCTTCTTCACACTTTTTCCGCCTTTTTCTTCTCTCTCTCTCCTCCACTCAAATCGCCAATGTATGTTGTTGGAATGTTTAGCATTAAGTCACTATAATCACATTTAATTTTCTTTTCATTTCAGTTTTTTCTTATAATAACCCTACTTGGAGAATATTTATTATGCTATAGGGTCGAACTTGGTGCTGGGCCTTTTATTAAGAAATCCATAGCCGGTAGGTATGGCAGTAAATTTAAAACTTGGAAATGTAGAATTGTGGAGGTTGGTTAACTTCACCACTTTATCAGAAAGTTATTTGCTCTTTATTTTGTACTATTGCTCCATCAAGAGATGAGATTTCACAGTCACCTTCATTGAGAGATTGAATTCTCCTAGTAAAAAATTTCCGGATCAGTTTTTAAACTTTTTTATACATAATTCGGTAATTTATCACAGTACATAATTAGTTTGTTCTATGAGTTACCCTGTATAAGTTAACTTAATGAAATAGAACGGTTTCATTTATCGCCTGGTTGGCCATATTCTCACCCTCCTGTTGGAGTATTGTTTACAAGTAAAAGGAGAAATTAGCTGCTCCTTAAAACTTTTTGAGCAAATGTGATAGATATTGATCATCACCCATTTACCCCACATATAACCTGAAAATGTCTCCCCTGGCTAGGAGGGCAAACATATACTAGGTAGGTAATATTTTGACTTCTAGACACTCAGAACAGCATTAGGTCCGTGGTCCCTTGCCTACCAGTGGCACGCAAGTCTTCCTTATTTCTCAACATTCCCTTTTCCCCCAGTTTAACCCATATATGATCATCCTTCATTCCCTGATCTTTTATTTATCTACGGAGGATGGATGTCGGTACCCATAGGACACTATAGGTACACACCGCACTGCATCTTTGGCTCATCAGTTTTTAGCACTTTTACAATCTTACAAAACTTAAATACTAGAAGAGTTATTATTTTTTGAGGTTTAATAATAAAGAATAATTGTAGTCCTTATAGGTAACTAGGTCGGTAGTTCAAGGTTTTGACAGATTAAGGTTAGCTACTCTTCTTTGAGGAAAGGTGGCTTTTGTAGTCCATATAGGTAACTAGGTCGGTAGTTCAAGGTTTTGACAGATTAAGGTTAGCTACTCTTCTTTGAGGAAAGGTGGCTTTAATTTTTCGTAACAGGAGAGCTAAAGCTTACCTTTGTATTCATTTAAGTAAGTCTTTCTCAGTCTCAAAGTATTATGTACCTAGATCCAGTGATCCAGTTGTTTTGTTACATTCCTTTCTTCCCATTTCTCTCCCATCCCCAACTTTTCGTTTTCTTAACCCCAAAATATTTTTCTGGTAGAAAAAATCCATTCCACAAAAAAAAAAAAAAAAAAAAAAAAAAAAAAGTGATTGTGAGTCATCGTAGATAATGACACGTTCTTATGACCAGGTGGTCGAGAAAATTAATACTTTATTCAAGCAGTTGAATAAAACTAATATGTACTTTATTCGATTTTTGTCCGACTAACTATTGTGTGAGTCATCGTAGATAATGGCACGTTCTCATGACCAGGTGGTCGAGAAAATTAATACTTTATTCAAGCAGTTGAATAAAACTAATATGTACTTTATTCGATTTTTGTCCGACTAACTTTTTTTCAGCATATTATGCATTCAGAATGACAACTTCACCAAAAACTGTAAAAGGTGATACCAATAGGTATATTTTTCTTCTTCAGTAAATCGATCTTTGAAACAGAAATTGATACAAATCTACATAACTAATGGGCAAATTTTCAAAAAAAATCATGTGAAAACACACATTTTTTAGCGAAAAAAGTCACAATACTACCTACCCTAATACGAAAAACTCGAAAAAAGCTAACAGAAAGAATTTTTACGTAAAAAATATATCCCTTGGAAAGAAGATTCAGTACGCGGGACACAAAACACACAACCCCTCTACGTGAGAGTTGAATGAAAACTAAATTCTGGTTCCTTAGTTCCTATTCTTCTCTTTTGCTTCTTGCTCCAAACATCTGGTGGCTAAATAGATGCTAGATATGGGATGGCTTTACTGCAAGAGTGAAGAATGATAAAAAAAAATCCCCAACTTTCAGCTTTTCCTCGGATTTTCTACACTTTAGTCGAGTTTTAAGTAAACTAATAATCCGGAACCTATTATTAACTCCATTGAACAACAATAGGTATCATTTTGTGTGATTTGCTTTGCAGTGGACATTTTCAATTCCAATTCTGATTAGTTTCAGGATTCAGTTGAGTTACCTTTACTCATCCACCTACCATGGGATTGGAACATTTTGTCCTTATCTGTCCTCATACGGTAACTCTCAAAAGATGCGAAGACATTGGTGAGCTAGAACACATTTACATTTATATATATATACAATGTACCTAGTCTAGTTAACATCATAAAGTAACTACACAATATCAATAATTATTGGCCAAACGTCCCGTTTATCCCATACAGGGTGCGCCAGCGTTACCTGACGATTTTTAAAATAATGGTGCACGCTTAATTTTCATGATAAATTCGTAATTTTTTTTTTTCGTTTATCCCTTCATGTGACAAGACCAAAATGTAAATACTCGTAAAACTGTGTACAGAAACGTAAAATAGATAGATTATTATGCGATTATTATGCGCATATTCTGCACACCTAAAGCCATAAATTACTTCAACTTGCAAAGCAATCAAAGGAAATTGAATAGGTATAAAAAGCATTTTCTGGAGTTCAGTTTTTTCCCTCCTAATTTTTGAAACTAATACATATACTAGGTAGGTAATATTTTGACTTCTAGACACTCAGAACAGCATTAGGTCCGTGGTCCCTTGCCTACCAGTGGCACGCAAGTTTCTACTTAGGTCTATGCTCCTAATATACAACTACTTATTAACTATTACAATTCTGTTTACAAATAACCTCTTTAGTTTAATTATTTGTAATTTGAATTTAAACTAATTTGTTTAGACTTCGTTCAAATTTTCACGGGGAGAGAAGCAGGCTCAAGCGCAGGAATAGGAGTTGCTAGTCGTTGTGAAGGATAAGAACAGGAAAATGACGAGGTTTTCCTTTGGGTGAAACATGTAAAAGTAGGTGGGTATGTTATGTATCTAGGTACATAAAATCGGAACTCTAATTTTATTAGCCTAAAGCAGGTCCTACACCTACGTCCTACATAGTAGTACATTAGGTACATACGAGTACGTAAAAGTAGGTGGGTATGTTATGTATCTACATAAAATCGGAACTCTAATTTTATTAGCCTAAAGCAGGTCCTACACCTACGTCCTACATAGTAGTACATTAGGTACATACGAGTATGTAAAAGTAGGTGGGTCTGTTATGTATCTACATAAAATCGGAACTCTAATTTTATTAGCCTAAAGTAGTTCCTACACCTACGTCCTACATAGTAGTACATTAGGTACATACGAGTATTTTAATAGAACTGTTGCGCTGACTCAGGTGAGGTTTCAAAGTCAGAGAGCAGAAAAAATAAGGAACTAGGGAATTTTTCTTTTCCCTCTACGACTTCTAGATCCCGAGATAAATCGATTTAAAAAATACCGGTGAATCGTGAACTTTGACGTCACGGCATACGCTCCCGTACACGATGACGTCACATCAAATGTCCCGAGCAAAGCTCCCTGGCAGGCAACACATTAATGTGTTTGTGCGCATACGTTTCTGCGCATTTATTTCTGCTCCTCCGCAAGCGTGCTTGCATACTGGCGCTACCTAGCGGACGAAAAAAACAACTGCGTAAAGTCTGACGTCACACATCTTTGAACTCTTTCATTAGAACGGAAAATAAAAATTGAATTTTCGACTTATATTTCTTTCCCTCTTTTTGTCAACAGCATCTAGCTTCTTACTTTTACAAAGTGCTTGACATTTGGTGGCATTTTATGTTTTCTGTATGCCGCTAGGTAACTCTACTTGGTCATGTCGTTCATAAGTAATTTTAATCCAAATGTTCAATCAAAGTCTTTTTCCTATCAAGTGCAGGGTTATTGTTACTTTCTATTACTAACGTATAGCGGGGCCATACTAGTTTTCCAATCCATTCACTTCGACATAGGGTACAATATAGTACTTACATAATAAAATACATTAATACTTGTTTCTGTGAAGTATTATTGTTACTTTCTATTACTAACGTATAGCGGGGCTATACTAGTTTTCCAATCCATTCACTTCGACATAGGGTACAATATAGTACTTACATAATAAAATACATTAATACTTGTTTCTGTGAAGTAAAGCAAATTTATATTGGCTTAAAGATGTAGTACATGATAAAAGAATGTAACATTTATTGTACAGAGGTAAATTACAATAATTTTATTGTATGTGCTTTGAGTACTCATCTATCGAATTGAACAAAACTGAATGAAGAACAAATCACATAAAAAACTCAGTTATTTTTCTAATTTCTTTTACCCTCTTCCTTATTGATGATAAAAGATTGTAACATTTATTGTACAGAGGTAAATTACAATAATTTTATTGTATGTGCTTTGAGTACTTATCTATCGAATTGAACAAAACTGAATGAAGAACAAATCACATAAAAAACTCAGTTATTTTTCTAATTTCTTTTACCCTCTTCCTTATTTAGGAGGGCAATCTTATCTATCTGGCCAAGTCTGACTGCTGAGAGCTTTCTGTACTAACATGACCTCTCATTTTACGAGATTTCCGTTTTCCGTGGTTCTCATTTTTGAAGAGCGCGTTTTCTACGAGGCCCTATATTTCATAACTTGTTATTAACTTTCCCTATTAGTTAATAATTGTTCGGAAAAAGTCTTTTCTATGCCACATGCATGGGGGTCATTATGTTCCCCACAGTCTCCTTTTCTATTTATCATGAAACTTACCCCCCCTTCGCTTCTCGTTAGCTTGAGAACTTTACCTTGGTGTAATCTTGATTTAGATTGGTTCGTTTTTAAACATATAAATTTATAAATATGGGTACCTACTCATGTTAAAGAAAAAAAATCGCTTAATTTCATTTTCATATTTAACAGTTCTACACATTATAATTATTGTATATACCTACTTAGTTGTATGTCAAGAGAAGATTGTTCAACAAAGGTTCTGTTAAAAGTTTTTTAACCTGAACTTTTTAGGACCTTTTTGTACTATTCGAACATTTTAAGTAGGACTAAGGCAAATAAAGCCGCAGCGCCGTTTTTATTCCGTGGATTTTTAATTTTTTGGCTTGATTTTTTTTTTTTCATATTTCAGTGGATGAATGGAGACATAATTATTTTCTCATAAATGTTATAAATTAATGAGCCTAATTTCCATTGACATAATCATCAATGGAACAGATGAAATACGTTCAGAACACCTTTATCAATGATTTATGCAATAATACCACGTATTGTAATAATTATGGTCTATGGTCCCTATTTCATTGACATTTTCATTAGGTATAATATCCCTATGGCGTTTATTTACATAGCCACCTGTCGTCCCCTTCTCTGTCCTATGCGCTATTCTGAGAGATTTCTTATTAATTAAATCTTTATTGACATTTTCATTAGGTATAAGGTCCCTATGGCGTTTATTTACATAGCCACCTGTCGTCCCCTTCTCTGTCCTATGCGCTATTCTGAGAGATTTCTTATTAATTAAATCTTCATTCTTCATTCCCCCCAGAATCTCAGATTTTGAATTCATAATGTCTTTGACTTTTAATTTATTCTCACGATTTATGATATCCTCTTCACGTCCCTAGCTCGCCCATGTTGCTCTCTGTTTTCCCTTCTTTTTTTCCCTCCAACGTTATCTGTTTTCTCATTTCGTGCTAATCCAACTTCCTTCCTTTGTTCCCACTCAAGAAGGCGAATACTATAGTCGTTCAGTGAATTGTAGAACTCACTCAGGCCCGTACCTTTCCACAATGTGAGTTTAAACTCCGTTTAAGTTTCAATCTAGGTTTAAGCAATCTGATCGACTAAAATTTTTGAAATTTTCAACAAGCTTAGTCGTTCAGTGAATTGTAGAACTCACTCAGGCCCGTACCTATCCACAATGTGAGTTTAAACTCCGTTTAAGTTTCAATCTAGGTTTAAGCAATCTGATCGACTAAAATTTTTGAAATTTTCAACAAGCTGGGCCCGTCCCTCGGGGAATTATTTAGCCCGTAGTTTATTCGATCAGTACCTATCTAGCGTTAGACAACTAGACTGGCTACGCCGATATCTTTGAACAAAGGATCATGATATTCATGACTGCTATCTCGAGAATATTGCCCAACCTTTCTACATAATGTATATTGTATAATCGTAATTTACTTTGAACCAAACTAAACTAAATGTCACGTCATCTCAACTTCGCTATATTCTTGATTTGATTTTTCGATTTTACTTTCATGTAATGATTTAAAATCAAGACTAGAGCCCGTTCTCCCTTTATTCCCAATATAAGGTTTAAGTCACCCATCCATTTATTGGCCTTGCTCGGCGTAGCTTAACATAGGTGACGCTAAAATCGGTCTTAAATTAACGACTGAAGTGTTATGTTATCTAAAACTGCTTTGAGTTGCTTAACATAGGTGACGCTAAAATCGGTCTTAAATTAACGACTGAAGTGTTATGTTATCTAAAACTTTCTCGCTTTGAGTTCATAGGTCGTCGCGACAAATTTCAAGATCAGAGCTCATTTGTGTGAGATGTAAAAAAAACCTCTAAACCATTTTTTTTTGTTTTTTTGGCTTTATGGTTCTCTGGACGAAAGCAGGTATTTTACTTTTGGACGGAAGACGCAAAAAATGAGAAATAAAGAGAAAGAGCTTATAAATAAAACTTTTTGTGGCGAGAAGAATAAAATTCAATTAGATTTTTTTGACACTCCGTCATCTGAATCTAGAAAGAGATAATAATAGCACATATTATACCTATAAAAATATACCTATTTAGGTATTTAAATGAAAAAGAACGAATTAATATTTGGGGTAAAGCTAAGAGGCTCTTTTCAAGTTTTGAGGCTTCTTTTCCCTATTTAGGTATTTAAATGAAAAAGAACGAATTAATATTTGGGGTAAAGCTAAGAGGCTCTTTTCAAGTTTTGAGGCTTCTTTTCAATAGCGTTACATACTCTGGTAATGCTGACACTGGTTGCTGCTCAAGAGACTGAGTGCACCCCATACTCCAAGAATGGGACCAAAAAACTCCGACCCTACTGGGAATCGAACCCAGAAGTTCCGGGACCTTCGATGTGCAATCCTAGTATGATACTCACTCGGCCACGGAGATTGCCCTAATCTAAATTAATAATTATCTACATGCATAGCTATAATGTTTTCTTCCTCAATAATCGAATGTTCGTTTGTAGAAAGATCCACCAGAAGATAGGAAATGGAAACGATTTGGAACCTTCAATATTTATGAAAGGTAAGAAAAATATCTCCAGTGGTATTGTATGTATAACGAGTACAATACAGCATCTTGTATTCTTCGCGTATGACACAGGTAATAAATCTCGCCCAAACATCTATCTCTTTTATTAGACAAATAAATCTTTTACTCGGTATATATCGATATTGCTCTCGGGGTATGTGCTGAATTATTACACACATCAGACGGATTCAAATTTCAAATGCTGGAAAACTTACCTGTTCCAATAGTCGACACATCTTGGGTACTTGTACTCCAATATTCAAGATAAGGAAATATCCTTTGAATACGCTTAGGTATGAGAATGTATACCTGTGTTAGAGTAGGCGTCCACAACCTAGAACCGAACATCAAAACTCGCCCAGTACCGACCCAAGAGAAAACAAACCATGTTAATGAATAGAAGTGTCCCCAACGGAGTCTAGAAAATAATTGGTATGACCGACCCTAGCAGAAAATTAAGAAATTGAGCTACATATAGGTACCTACCTAAGTATATTTTCTGCGATGGTCTCGGCGAGGGTCAATGGTCCATGGTCAATGGTCGCCGTTGTGGCCGCAAGCACAATTTCTTACCAGTGCAGGGATGGGATTGGAAACAATTTTGAAACCTCCTGCATAGTAGAGAGAGTTACACTGTAGGTACCTACCTAAGTATATTTTCTGCGATGGTCGATGGTCTCGGCGAGAGTCAATGGTCCATGGCCAATGGTCGCCGTTCTGGCCGCAAGCACAATTTCTTACCAGTGCAGGGATGGGATTGGAAACAATTTTGAAACCTCCTGCATAGTAGAGAGAGTTACACTGTATTCCAGCTCAAATGTTGATGGATAGCCTCACGTCATACAAACCTTGTTTTTCCCCCCTCCCAAAAGGGAAAACTTAATTTTTTCTCCCTTCACAATACTTAGATATTATTATTTATTTATCGAACCCAATCTGCCCTGTGTCCCGATACCTCAATCCCTGATACCTAACTTGTCTTTAATCTTCTTTCTACATTTATACATATCTCTCTAAGTGTATAATAGGTAAGTGATGAAATTGGATATACATTATAGGTACTTACATAGGTAGCAACTTCAGCAGATGATGAATTCGCAACGTCACGTGAGGTCAAGTTTTGAGCGGGTGACCAGTGCTCACCACCTATGAACTTTCCGTTTTAAACAAATAATAGAAAAGCAACAAACATTTAACAATATGCCTAGGTATTTCTTGGAAGTTAACCTACTTTTTTTCTTCAAATTTATGTTTCAAACATTGTTTTCAGAATATTTATGTGTACGCAAATTACCACATTGTAAAAATGATAATAGGGCTTAAGAAGATACTTATATTAACCCTCGGTGGCACAGCCTGAGTTGGTAAGTATCAAAGTTGAAGAGCCTGTATGCAAGGGTTAGCCAGGACGGACGTACAGTGTCAAAAGACTGAAAGAGTCAATAAAATTTGTCAGAATCAAGTCACCAGAGCGTCCCAAGCTCATGGTATCAAAAATTTCGAAAGACAAAACCCACGAAAGCTGGCCTAATTCGTAAGTATCAAAGTTGAAGAGCCTGTATGCAAGGGTTAGCCGTTAGCCAGGACGGACGTATAGTGTCGAAAGACTGAAAGAGTCAATAATTTGTCAGAATCAAGTCACCAGAGCGTCCCAAGCTCATGGTAGTGTCGAAAGACTGAAAGAGTCAATAATTTGTCAGAATCAAGTCACCAGAGCGTCCCAAGCTCATGGTATCAAAAATTTCGAAAGACAAAACCCACGAAAGCTGGCCTAATTCAGGGTGAATTTTGTCTTAATGTATGGGAAAATGTATTCATATTTCAACTTCCTCTAGCATAAGCCTCCTTCCCATCCCCCTCCAAACCCTCCCTCTCTAGTAGATAAGTATCAAAGTTGAAGAGCCTGTATGCAAGGGTTAACCAGGACGGACGTATAGTGTCCAAAGACTGAAAGAGTCAATAATTTGTCAGAATCAAGTCACCAGAGCGTCCCAAGCTCATGGTATCAAAAATTTCGAAAGACAAAACCCACGAAAGCTGGCCTAATTCAGGGTGAATTTTGTCTTAATGTATGGGAAAATGTATTCATATTTCAACTTCCTATAGCATAAACCTCCTTCCCATCCTCCTCCAAACCCTCCCACTCTAGTAGTTAATTCCTACTGAAACATTTTCTTTCTCCACTGATAATAGCTTTGGTCACGTCTCACGATTGGGCAAAATACCCCAAAATGTTTTTTATTAAGGGGTTTGATAGAGGGAGCTTACTCTAGTAGTTAATTCCTACTGAAACATTTTCTCCAGCTCCACTGATAATAGCTTTGGTCACGTCTCACGATTGGGCAAAATACCCCAAAATGTTTTTTATTAAGGGGTTTGATAGAGGGAGCTTTAACAATGGAGGTCTTATCGTCCTGAAATCGAAGAGAGAAGGAAGACAGGATAGGAAAAAGTCAGCCGTTCCGAGAACGAACCTCATTTATTTTGCTTAGGACTTTAGGATAAAGTTTGCCCCGGGTGGGAATCAAGTCCGCGACCTAGCGTTAGACAACTAGACTGGCTACGCCGATATCTTTGGACAAAGGATCATGATATTCATGACTGCTATCTCGGGAATATTACCCAACCTTTCTACATAATGTATATTGTATAATCGTAATTTACTTTGAACCAAACTAAACTAAATGTCACGTCATCTCAACTTCGCTAATCACGTTCTGTAGTCTGTACGAGAGTTGAGAAATATTCTACAAGTCTGGATTTTCAGAAGGTATACCTAACCTACCTATGTACCTACCATCTACCTACCCATTTCCCCTTCAAGTACATACCTAGGTACGTTTGTTATGTGTTTATTGTACGATATGCATGTACAACTCTTATATGAAATTACTTGACATGGGAAAGGAAACAGAAAAAGGCAAAATGGGTATGGACAAAGGAAGACATGGAAAATGCACAGCAACTTATGCACAAGTACACCTTTACCCTGGGATGTGCCTACTGTTCCATTATCATTCTCGTTGCAAAAGACACAACTTTTATGTACCTATTCAGCTTCCACTGTATGACCTTTTACTTTACGCCAGGAATAATTAATATTAAATTAAAACAGAGAGTCAGGAGGACGAGGAGGAAGATCAGGAGGACGAGGAGGAAGATCAGATATACATAGAAGGTATGAGAATTTAATGAAAGAAGAAGAAGAAGAAGAAGAAGAAGAAGAAAAAGAAGAAGAAGAAGAAGAAGAAGAAGAAGAAAACGAACTGAAATTTGAATTTCAGCCATCAGGTGTTAAAAAGAGCAGGAAGAAAAAAAGAAGAAGAAGAAGAAGAAGAAGAAAACGAACTGAAATTTGAATTTCAGCCATCAGGTGTTAAAAAGAGCAGGAAGAAAAAGAAGAAGAAAACGAACTGAAATTTGAATTTCAGCCATCAGGTGTTAAAAAGAGCAGGAAGAAAAAGAAGAACTGAAAAAGACTTATTAGAGAAGTTGCTCAAAAGTGAATTGAACAGCAAGAAATGGAATCTCCGTACAACATGACATAACTTACAGAACTGATGAATGGTAAAAGTTTCGACGTCAGATTTACCAATTTTCCCACTCCCCTAGGAACATTTTTGTTAATCCTTACAGAACTGATGAATGGTAAAAGTTTCGACGTCAGATTTACCAATTTTCCCACTCCCCTAGGAACATTTTTGTTAATCCTTTCTAATATTAGAGGCATATAATAAAGAAATCTGTATTCTGTAATGGCAATACACTTGCATTTTGTATTGTGAACGTTGTAGGGCGTATTTGGATTGCACGATTTGCTGAGAAATCTGTATTCTGTAATGGCAATACACTTGCATTTTGTATTGTGAACGTTGCAGGGCGTATTTGGATTGCACGATTTGCTGTACATGTCTCCGGAAAGAAGTCAACTGTACAAATTGGATACAGAAAGCTATAATGGAGGCTGCATTCCTTGTGCCCTGACCTTTCCGTCATCTTTCACTTTTCTTTGAATCCTTTTCGTTTCTTGTGGGCGAAATTCTTTCTGACTTCTTATCACGTACAAGTCAAAATATTGAACAAGGTGGTATACAAGAGACAAGGACTACTTGGAGAAAAAGTGTTGAAATTATATTCTTTTAATTAGACTGCTTAAACCATAACTCGTATCTAAGTGTGAAGAGAATTGAAACAAAATTTACAATTTATTATAATTATTTATTTACATTTACATAGAACACATTAGAAACCTCACGTTCTAACCTAAATGGAAAATATTCCACTTTACACAGGTAATTAGGTACCAATAATGGACACTCCTTTATGTCTCACAAATGCAGAACATTCAACATGAGGCAATATAAATTGGACAGTCCAATATGGTCAGCTATAAGTATTATGCAATGTCTTTCATCTCTAATAACAACATGTAGGTAAACGTAACACATCAAACATTCGCATATAATAGAGAGAGAGAGAGTATTCATCTGGCAAATGATAGAAGCTTACAGAATAATATTCAGCTTACTCCTCAGTCTGTCTCTGGATAGGTTGGTCTAGAACACTGGTACTCCTTAGTTTGGCTCTGGATAGGCTGGTCTAGAACACTGGTATATTCATCTGGCAAATGATAGAAGCTTACAGAATAATATTCAGCTTACTCCTCAGTCTGGCTCTGGATAGGTTGGTCTAGAACACTGGTACTCCTTAGTTTGGCTCTGGATAGGCTGGTCTAGAACACTGGTACTCCTCAGTCTGTCTCTGGATAGGTTGGTCTAGAACACTGGTACTCCTTAGTTTGTCTCTGGATAGGCTGGTCTAGAACACTGGTACTGCTCAGTCTGTCTCTGGAGAGGCTGGTCTAGAACACTGGGACTGCTCAGTCTGTCTCTGGATAGGCTGGTCTAGAACACTGGTACTCCTTAGTCTGGCTCTGGATAAGCTGGTTTAGAACACTGGTTGAGGAATGTGGCTTCCACTGGCTCTGAACCCATACTCATCAGCTACGTAGGACACAGATACGGGTGTGCCATCCGGCGCCGTGTAGGCATAGTGTCCAGATTTGACAAGCACATCACCAGTGTTCTCAAAGTTTCTCTTCATATCAGCCTTCTCACTGAAAGCTTGACCGTCCCCGGATTGATACTGGAGTTGGTAAGCGCCACTCGGATGATTCACTAGAGACTGGGACACGATCGGGATAATGTTATAGGTCTGGGCCAAAGCCACAGACAAAATGACTGACAATAACAAGAAGCAGGTGCTCATGATGACTGATGTAATACTTGGAGATGATGTCTTGCTGAGATGACAACTGTGACTGATATCCTGGACTGGTAGACCAGGATCTTTTATACTCCAGTCAGTTCAGAGGAAAATATAGGTCTGTGGAATAATTCGCCAGATGAATTTGCCGGTATGCAAAGAAATCCAGGGAAATGACCTGCAGGGGAAACGTTGAGGTATAAGTAAACATTAGATTGAATGTCAATATTGACTAGGACAGACAAGCAGTGCAGTAGGGTGACTTCAAGCAATAGTCCTGCTAATGTTTATTAATGTTTATTGATTTTAGTTCTGTAAATTGAGTTACCTTAGGTTAGGTACAAGGTGCATAGTTAGGTACATATCTGAGAATAAAGCTCTAATGACTAAAGCTCCATCATTTTTATGAATTTCTGAATTTAGAAGATATAAAAACGTAACAAGTAAATAATTGTTCATGACCGACTGATTCTATTTTGAATCCCTCTACATAACTACCTGAAAACGGCTACTTTCCCTGTCGCGTAAAATATCTCTAGTATCGCGATCAAACTTTCTTGACTTGGCAGGGCGGAGCGCTACCGCGCTCCTTAATGGAATTAATCATTATTTATCATCCCTCTCTAACATTGGTAGGTACCTATATCTACTACTTTTTAAATGGATTTCAGAATGGACAATTTTTTTGACAGATTAAGAATCCTCCACTCCGTCCATGGCCGAGTGGGTATCACATGAGGTTTACACGCCGGCGATCCGGGTTCAAATTCAGGCAGGGTCGAAGTTTTTTCGGCTCCGTGATTGAAGTTGGGGATTCACTCAGCCTCATGAGAACAATTCAATAGCTATTTAAACTACAGTTCTATCTTCGCCACTATACAATGCATGGTCCTTGACAAGCATGGCGAATTTGGGGTATTGCTCCTGGACAATTTAGATTGTGAGCACGCAGTTCTATCTTCGCCACTATACAATGCATGGTCCTTGACAAGCATGGCGAATTTGGGGTATTGCTCCTGGACAATTTAGATTGTGAGAAAATTGAGCACAATGTGTGGAAGACTATTGTCTATGGTTCTGGCCAAGTAGGTACTCGATATTTAGCATAATTATTTTTGGACTAGTGGTGTAGCTGCACTTCGTGGCAAGAACAACACCGACGTGGTCTACACCTTATCCTGATATTTCTGGTCTCACAGTATGTAAGACACCAGTTTCTATCTTTACAAATTTGACCATGTAGGTATGTTCTGCTTACCCATATCATTATGTGTAGGTATGTATTTATAGGTACATACCTACCTAGGTATCGTTGGTCAATTGTACACCTTATGCTGATATTTCTGGTCTCACAGTATGTAAAACACCAGTTTTTATCTTTACAAATTTGCCTATGTAGGTATGTTCTGCTTACCCATATCATTATGTGTAGGTACCTATGTATTTATAGGTACATACCTACCTAGGTATCGTTGGTCAATTGTTGGTCAGAAATAGAAACTCAAAATTAAAATCCTGTATGGTTAAGAACAACACCGACGTGGTCTACACCTTATCCTGATATTTCTGGTCTCACAGTATGTAAAACACCAGTTTTTATCTTTACAAATTTGCCCATGTAGGTATGTTCTGCTTACCCATATCATTATGTGTAGGTATGTATTTATAGGTACATACCTACCTAGGTATCGTTGGTCAATTGTTGGTCAGAAATAGAAACTCAAAATTAAAATCCTGTATGGTTCTGTTCTTTCAAATGTGGCGAAAAAAGAGGTTATTGTAGAAAAAAGTTCATGATAACAAACATAGAGGTTGGTAGGTATATTGGATGGGTTTGTTGTAAAGATAACAAATAGTTGACCGGGTATTCATATTAACTAGCTGCCTGACATCCACCGACCACCAGATTTCTGGGATCTTCCCATTCACTATTACCTTGCCTTATACACATGAGGCAATGCCTCATGTACGTATAGATTCCGAAGCCATTTCCATGCTGGACGGTTCAACGTACCAACCACCAGATTTCTGGGATCTTCCTATTCACTATTACCTTGCCTTATACACATGAGGCAATGCCTCATGTACGTATAGATTCCGAAGCCATTTCCATGCTGGACGGTTCAACGTTCAAGTGGCGTCAAATTTCGCCTGATTTGAAAGTCTGACCATGTGTCAACCTTCAGATAGACTAATCAGACATTGGAAAAAAATTCCAGACGGTCTGAAATTGAAATTTCGTACGCCCTATCATTAGCCTCAGCCACTTCATCGCAGCCTATATTCTGTACAGCCTCAGTAGGAAGTTCAGAATTTTTCTTGCAACATGCTCTTTTTCTTCTGATTGAAATCTGACCGAGTGTGGCTGGCGATGGCGTTAGAAATTGAAATTTCGTACGCCCTATCATTAGGCTCAGCCACTTCATCGCAGCCTATATTCTGTACAGCCTCAGTAGGAAGTTCAGAATTTTTCTTGCAACATGCTCTTTTTCTTTTGCCAATTAGCCTCAGCCACTTCATCGCAGCCTATATTCTGTACAGCCTCAGTAGGAAGTTCAGAATTTTTCTTGCAACATGCTCTTTTTCTTTTGCCAACGAGAAACGAGAGCACAATAAATAATAATAAGGATGATAAAAAAAAGCTCTGATTGAAAAGTAAATATTAATCTGGAACTTGGGAATGCACTGGCACAATAAATAATAATAAGGATGATAAAAAAAAGCTCTGATTGAAAAGTAAATATTAATCTGGAACTTGGGAATGCACTGAGGCCGCACGCTCCGCTGAACAGGGCTTCATTATCCTTTCTTTCTGCCGTCTTGAACGTTTTCAACTTGTGCAGTCGTCCAACGTTGGGGGACCTGTCAAATTTCAATGCGTATAGTACTCCCCTTGATTATCTTCTTCCCTACCTTTTTGTGGTCAGGAACTCAGGACCATTTAAGGGGAGGAACGGGAGGAAACCTAAGGGTCCGGGTAGAGTCGGGTTCAAGGATTTCAAGATATCATTTTTATTAATAGGTACATAGGTCGTATATTAGGTAGGTACCTATATGAGTCAGGTAATTTGAAAATAATGAATTTGTATATTACAGGCCAAATTTATCCTATTAATAGGTAGGTACCTATATGAGTCAGGTAATTTGAAAATAATGAATTTGTATATTACAGGCCAAATTTATCCTGTGACTCTAGGACAAACCAATTTATCCTGTGTGCTTTCGCTTTCAATCTCTTGGGGCGCTCGACTTCCTGGTCAAAGGTATTCTTTCTGTTCTCTCTTACAGGATTATACGTACGGGTGCCCGTTACTTAACAGTAGGGTCAGTCTTAATAGTTACAGGTACAATAGTACATAGGTCGTATATTAGGTAGGTACCTATATGAGTCAGGTAATTTGAAAATAATGAATTTGTATATTACAGGCCAAACTTATCCTGTGACTCTTGGACAAACCAATTTATCCTGTGTGCTTTCGCTTTCAATCTCTTGGGGCGCTCGCTCGACTTCCTGGTCAAAGGTATTCTTTCTGTTCTCTCTTACAGGATTATACGTACGGGTGCCCGTTACTTAACAGTAGGGTCAGTAGGTATTTTTACTATGTAGGCACATCGGTACACCTACTAAATATTCTCTCAATATCCCTGATGTTGACCCTGTTTGGATTTTTGTTGGGGTGAGGAGATACCTACCTACATCTCAATTCGACATTTTTTCCCCCTACGTGGGCCATCATCATGCGAAGTTTATTCACGGAAAAATGTTTTGTTATGTTTACATGGTAGTCATTACGTTAGGTTCTAAGAGGAGGGATATTTGAGGTGATTGTGGGAAAAAGGTAGATGAGGGAGGGAGAAGAACTTATTACCTAGATTGCCTTTCCCATATTTCTATCTTGTTCTTATCGCTTTCTGTGTTTTGTTGTTGCCTAATATTACCTACCTATTGTTTTTGGTGATAAGGATGCTGGGGGTATTCTATCTTGTTCTTATCGCTTTCTGTGTTTTGTTGTTGCCTAATATTACCTACCTATTGTTTTTGGTGATAAGGATGCTGGGGGTAATAATTATGAATTCCTTTGTAGGTATTGTATGGGTATGGACCATCATTCTTTCGATAATTCTTCTCTTCAGATCTTTCTTTTAATTAGAGATTAGTACCAAGGATTGAGTTTGCCATACTATGAAGTTTATAAGAGCAACCTAATAGGTTCTAAAGGTGGGTGGGTACTGGAGAAGCTTATTATAGGTTACAGATATAGATCGGTATATCGATGACTTATTCAAGATTATGGAGTTTCAAAGTTTGTCTCTCTCATCTTCAAGGATTATAATATCAGGGAAATCTGACAGGTTCCTAGAAAGTTATTTCTGGTAGGTATTTAATTCTGGTCCTTTGACAGGGAAGGATTTTTTCAGCTGAAAGAACGAGAGTCTTTGTTCAATTTTGATGTCTTGAGGATATTTTTCTACATTGGGGATATTTCGAACTTTCCAATGTGGGTTGCCTTTCTTGTTGTTGTGGATTATATTTTTAAAGGGAAATTCACGGTTTTACAAATCCCTTACTCAGATTTCATTTTTTTACTTTTTAATCTTGTACCTGGGTTAGGTAAAACTTTAAGGTAAAGAAATTTCCCCGTATTTTGAACCCCTCTTTTAACTTTCTTTGCCCCTTAATTTCTCTCTCTCTCTTTTCAATCAACAAGTGAGAGAACCCTATTTCGGTTGCTTCGTAGAAGCTTAACCCCCATCCTTTAACGCTGTTTGCCCCTGCACCTAAGCCTCTGAGTGAGCTTTTTGTGTATGGAGTTAAGTTGATTTCATTTGCATACAAAACGAGTAGATCTATTATTATTATTATTATGTACCTATATCTCTCTAAGAAAAGATATACATATTATGTACATAAACCCAGTAAGTGTAAAAAAAAAAAAAAAACTTTGAAAGTGACTCTTACCCACCACACATGCCACGCCAGCTGCTTCTGTGTGCACACCGAATACTTTGAGGTTACATCAGCTAGGTGTGTCGAAACGTCAACATTCCTTCTTATAAATAACGGTTTAATTTAATTTGTAAATGTTTGAGCTTTGAGAAATTTGGCCCCTCTCCAAAGTAAAAAGTTCCATTTCGTGTAACTACGAAGATTTTAAATTTTCTGCGAGGGGTTTGTTTTTCTTTCGCGAACTTATATCTAGTTGTATCTATGTTGAAGTATCTATTGAATAGTTCCATTATAATACATAGTTTTATCTCTGCATCTACTGATGATTTGTTTGATATGGGTTTAATGTCACTATATGACTTCTACGGTGTTTAAGGACGGGGGTTTTACCCTTCATTTGGCTTCAAACAACCCGCCTATCCGCACCCAGCCGGAGTGGGGCTGAGAAAAGGTACCTATATCCTATATCAGCACTTGATTCAGATGGTCACCCATCGTAGATACCACAACCACGTAGTTTAACTTTAGTGACCCATGGGAAACGTATTCAATCTATTGAATAGGAACAAACAAAGAGGAAATTTCAATATGCACATACAGAATCTCAAATTCTGCTTCAGAACTACCTACCTGAAAAATTCATGATCGCATCTCCATGGGAAACGTATTCAATCTATTGAATAGGAACAAACAAACAAAGAGGAAATTTCAATATGCACATACAGAATCTCAAATTCTGCTTCAGAACTACCTACCTGAAAAATTCATGATCGCATCGAGAGAGCCTCAGGAGCCAGGAAGGTAGGTACCTACTCGTTATTTCTTCCTGGTCTTATACCACCCCAAAAAATTCAATTAATAAAAAAAAAGTTATGACTGGAGTATACAACATGAGGTGGGGATTTTAAGAATAGAAACTTCAACTTGTGTATAAGTTGCTTCAAAAAAGTTTTTTTTTTATGAAAATTTACAAGTGCAATTTTTTGCGTATTTTTTTAATTAACAAAATGTCACAATGCTTTCCAGAATTTATTACCCAATAGTATTTGCCTGGGATAAATCTCCGTTCATTATAAAGAGTAGGTATTAAGACACATTGGTTGGGTGATGAAATAATATTACCTGTATCAATTTTATTCCACGATAGGTAAATATACATACCACGCGGTTTTTAGCCCGTCCTTCTTTTATTATTACGATAGTAATAAAAAAAAGGTATAAGGGACGGGCTATTGTATTCGCTTCGGTGTCGTCTGTCTGCCCCCATAGAAGGACTTACCCAAACCTGGTCGACCTATATAGGTATTAAATTAAAGGTCTTTTAACCAGGAACACGAAATGGGCTATTGTATTCGCTTCGGTGTCGTCTGTCGGTCTGTCTGTCTGCCCCCATAGAAGGACTTACCCAAACCTGGTCGACCTATATAGGTATTAAATTAAAGGTCTTTTAACCAGGAACACGATAGTGGTGGTGCAAATTTTGTCCATAAAACCAAAAAGCCAAAAAAACTGGTTTTTGGGGGATTTTTTTTCACATTTTCTCACACAAATGAGCTCTGATCTTGAAATTTGTCGCGACGACCTATGAACTCAAGCGAGGAAAATTTAGATAACACTTCAGTCGTTAATTTAAGACCGGTTTAGGCGTCACCTATGTTAAGCTACGCCGAGTAAGGTCAATAAATGGATGAGTGACTTCAACATTATATTGGGATTACAGGGAGAACAGGCTCTAGTCTTGATTTTAAACCATTACATGAAAGTAAAATTAAAAAATTAAATCAAGAATAATCATAAACTGAATATTAAACAAATTAGGTAGGTACACAGGTACTGATTTTCTCTAATCACGATTGAACCAATAAATGGATGAGTGACTTCAACATTATATTGGGATTACAGGGAGAACAGGCTCTAGTCTTGATTTTAAATCATTACTTTCATGTAATGAAAGTAAAATTAAAAAAATTAAATCAAGAATAATCATAAACTGAATATTAAACAAATTAGGTAGGTACACAGGTACTGATTTTCTCTAATCACGATTGAATAAACTACGGGCTAAAAAATTCCCGGAGGGACGGGCCCAGCTTGTATATATTTATTTCATACCATTGAGGAAGGAGGATTTCTAAACTACGGGCTAAAAAATTCCCGGAGGGACGGGCCCAGCTTGTATATATTTATTTCATACCATTGAGGAAGGAGGATTTCTTGAAGTACCTATTCACCAAATTGTTTAAATTTAAACTTCAACAAATAACTCCAAAGCCCAAGCCTCATTTCAAAATTTAAATTGAACTTTTCTTTTCTGTGAGGTAAGTAGATAGGTAAGTACCTACCTAAGTGGGTATTGTGTTTGATCAGTGGTGTAAGTCTAAACTTCAAATGGACTCGGAGTTCACTTATTATATAGTGTCCACTCTTATAATTCAAAGTTTTAAACCACCCTTAAACCTGATTGGTTACTTTTGGTTTAAATTAGACCTAACCAACCCCAGGTGTATAGTGTTAGCCTTCGAAGGAGGTTAATGGTTCGAGTCCAAGTCTAGGCTTAAAATTTAGGGTAGTGTAGTAATAGGGGAACGATATTACTTAGTGGCAAGCATTCATTCTTAAAACAATTATTAAAAATCCTTCGTACTTCCCTTTTTAAAATTCCTTGAATATTGAATTCCGGATGTTACAGATTTAATAGGCAGATAATGATAAATATGTATTTTCATCAATCGCTCCCATTTTCTTGAAGTTACACCACTACAATCGTTAAGAGTTGATTTTTCCCACAGAGGAATGCTTTAAACAAGCTTATTTTCTTGAAGTTACACCACTACAATCGTTAAGAGTTGATTTTTCCCACAGAGGAATGCTTTAAACAAGCTTTACGTATATTTTCCAAGCTTTCGTCGTTACAATAATTACATAAGTTATTATTATGAACCTTCTTCTCATTTGATGTTCGCGTATACTTTTTGTAATAAATAAAAACGTCGAGATCTGGGTGTAGCATAAATCTTTATTAACGCTCCTCTTTTTGACACACACAAAAAGAAGCTGATTTTTATTTTGTATAATAATTATACTTTAAATAAACAAAGGCTACGCTTGCATGACAATTCACAAAGGCGGTTTTATAATATTCGTTTTAAAAAATGCCCCACATAATACAAATGGCGCTTTCATGGGGAAGGCGACAAGAATGCCAAACAAATAATAGAAAGTAATAAACAATATTTTGGTCCGGCTTCTATCAGATACCTAGAGTGGGGTATCATTTTTAGGATTTAGCCCAATATCATTAAAAAAATAATAATAATAAAAAAAATAGCTCATCTCTAAAGGGAATTTAACTAACAAGTATCAATCCCATCATGGGATTCCCATGTAAGTACTTAAACTGAAAAGACTGACTGAACAATCTGAACATGTGTACTGTTTACTTTTATCTAAACATTCTAAACTATGGAGATTGTAGTAAGGATCTTTTCAGCGCTAAAGAAAGTTGCATTCACATTGGCTTTGGTTTAACTGAACCCAAAGATACTTGTCTTATAGATGGTGAGGAAAGTAGGCTGGGGACGAAGTGAGGTTGTGAAAATGAGATTCCATTAAGATTATTATTCATCATTCTGCCGGATACAGATCTGATAAAGTTAATATCTGGAGCGGCTCGTTAACTCATCATGACAACGTTGATGAGAAAAAAAAAAAAAAAAGTGACAACCACAAGTTTAGGGTGGAAGTCAGAATTAGGTCATGTATTGCCCAATTCCTAAAAAAATCACAATCTACTACATTTATAGGTAAAACAAATTACTAAGGGAAAACTGCTGCAAGAACTTAAGGGTGAGCATTAATAAAATAAATGCTGAATAAAAATGAAATTATCATAAGATGTAAAGATAGGTATCCTCCATACTTTAAACCAGTGGCGGAAAGTAATCGTAAGACCCATTAAAAATAATGCCCTGCTATTAATATTTATCCAGAATATTTCAGAACGTCCAGAATCCAGATACCAGACAAGGTAGAATTTCATGTGGAATTACTGTAACATATATTATTATTATTATTTACTTTCTATTACTCGTTTTCTTTTCTTTCTCCAAGTAATACAGGTTCTTGAGAGTACAATGACTTGTTGCTCCTATGAGGTAAATACCAACTTGTTGCTCCTTCACTACCTTCAGAACTAAGAACTAACCTCTCCTCCAGTCTTTTAAACCCACAATCCTGCTTTGCCCTGGACCCTTTCTGCCCACAATCCTGTTGATCCCCCTTTCTCAGGGCCGTACTTAGGGCCCCCCCTCGGACTTAATTTTTGCAGCTTTACCATGGGGCGGACTGGGAAAATTTGGAGCACCCCTCCCCCCGGTACGTCACTGTTTGGACTCTTGTCCCCCCCTCTATAAAATTCTGGATACGGGCCTGCCCTCCCTGCCCATTACTCCCTCAACATCCCAGCAACCTAGGTACTTTTGATTCCCTCAGATTCGCTGCTCCATTCATTTAGCTACCGCGAAGGTAAGCATAAAGCAATACGTACACATACAAAACTCATTTAACATAGTGGTTTTTCAATGTATTCAAATTTTCATTCAAAGAAAGAAAAAAAGAAAAATAATAATAATAATAATAATAAAAAAAATTTTTTTCCTGTACTGTAGGCCAGACTTCGAAAAATTGGAGCATCTACCGCCCCAGTACATCACTGTCTGAACCTTCGCCCCCCCTCGTCAAAATCCTGTGGATACGGCCCTGCTCCCAACCGTTCTCTTCCCTCTGCCTCTCTTCCTCCCCGTTTCTCTCTCATTGTTTCTCTTTCTCCCCTCATCATTTTCCCATAGCTCTGTCTCGTTCCAGCTGTTTTCACACACCCCTCACCCCTTTTCTCTTCAGTACAACGTATTCTCGCCCTCTTGGAGGTAGAGTTTTCCGTGCCGCGTTTTTCTCTCTTTTCCTCAATGCGGAATTTTTAGTGCAGTGTATGTGTTGACACTGACTTTGGTAGGAGATTCTTCGCGTCTAATCGTGCTTATCATGCCAGTCTATTGATTCCAGAGTGAATCCAGTGCGGTGTTTGGTGAGTGCTTTATTGGACATCCTCCCGGTATCCTTCGAATCTTGTGGATTTTCAAAAGGTAAGCAATATAAAGAATTCAATAGATGTAACCTTTTAGTTTTTTTTAGACTGTAGGATATATGAATATTATTTTGTTTCGTATTGCTTGCTCTTGATACGGGAAGTGTCGGTTTAGAAATCCAGGTGTGAGATGAGAACGCATTTTGAACTTGTACTTACCTAGATTGATACTTTTGATGAAGAACGTCTCTCGACCGTGGGTAAGTATTCATTTACAAATTTGAATGAATTCATTTATACATTATTTTTCTTTCCTTGTTGAGATTACAAATGACTAGATTTCAGTCTGAAATCTTCTAAATGAGGTACGGGATTTCTGAAGAGTACTCCACATACGAAGTTGAATTTATTTTAGGTAACCAAGTACCTATGGGTAATGGTTCCCGCCAAAAACAGCACTTAGAAAAGACCTTTCGTGCGATATTGTGTTAGTCGGACTAATTAACCCACGAGAGCCGAGGCCTACATTAATGTCACACCAAACTTGACCAAACCCTTCTCTCTTTTTCGCTAATATCTCAGTCGCTCCACGTCAGAGTGCATCGGGGATCTGTCTATTATCTTTTTCCCCATGATTTTTTGTTTACCCATTCTCAAAGTCATGCTCCACCGAAAGTTTGGTCATGCGCTTTCTCAAAATTCCCCCTTTTCCTCACTCACTCCCAACCAGGGCCGTGTTCAGGTGGGGGAGCTCCATTTTTCTCCTTTACGGTACGTCAGACCCCGAAAAATTGGCATCGAGGGAACCCAGCCACCCCCCTCCCCTACCTTTGAACTTCATTTTTTTCCTGTACTGTAGGCAAGACTTCGAAAAATTGGAGCATCTACCGCCCCAGTACATCACTGTCTGAACCCTCGCCCCCCCCTCGTCAAAATCCTGGATACGGCCCTGCTCCCAACCGTTCTCTTCCCTCTGCCTCTCTTCCTCCCCGTTTCTCTCTCATTGTTTCTCTTTCTCCCCTCATCATTTTCCCATAGCTCTGTCTCGTTCCAGCTGTTTTCACACACCCCTCACCCCTTTTCTCTTCAGTACAACGTATTCTCGCCCTCTTGGAGGTAGAGTTTTCCGTGCCGCGTTTTTCTCTCTTTTCCTCAATGCGGAATTTTTAGTGCAGTGTATGTGTTGACACTGACTTTGGTAGGAGATTCTTCGCGTCTAATCGTGCTTATCATGCCAGTCTATTGATTCCAGAGTGAATCCAGTGCGGTGTTTGGTGAGTGCTTTATTGGACATCCTCCCGGTATCCTTCGAATCTTGTGGATTTTCAAAAGGTAAGCAATATAAAGAATTCAATAGATGTAACCTTTTAGTTTTTTTTTACATGGTTTTTTAGACTGTAGGATATATGAATATTATTTTGTTTCGTATTGCTTGCTCTTGATACGGGAAGTGTTGGCCTGCAAAATGAAACGACCTAGAGTTGCAAGCCAACTTTTAATCCATTCGGGGATTTTCGAGGTCGCTGAATCCGAATATGATAACCGTTTTTCTGAGTTATTAGTCAATTTAGTCCTAAATGTCATGAAAACTGCCTTGAGGTAGACCGACTCAGTAGATCAGCCTGGGGACATAGGTACGTCACTGTCTGGTTGTTGGGTCGTCACTGCTAGTTGCTTCGTCACTGGTAGTTTTGGAGGAAGAGGACCTCTCGTGACTTCAGAGCGATAAATTGAACGTGGAAGTGACTCCTATGCTGAGCCTTCCTTTATCTTTTGATACAAATGACTAATCCTGTACAACTACAACCTCTTACATAATCGCTAATCAAGCAATCAGAGTTCTAGATATATTTCTAATTCAAATGACAAACGAACCCCGTTTGTTTGATAGAGGTTTGACGTTAGTCTATTACTGCTACAAGGTTTTTAGTGGTAGTGGTAGGTTTGTATTTTTATATTTATTTTTTACATATAGGTGTTGGTTTGCCTAATTTTTTTCTAATCTTGGGTATAGATAGAGATACTGTACAGCTCTAAATTATGACAATCATGACTTGGCCGTACACCGACATTATCTATAATTTGCCTCCCAAAATTTTTAGGCTGGGGAATAAATTATTCACTGATGTTAGTGGTAGGTGGTAGGCTAGGTATCGTGTACGGTATTTTCTTTAGGTAGTGAACAGCTGAACAAACGTTAATTTGTTATAGACCTCGCTAGACATACATGATACATTCAAAGTATGTAGTGCTAGCCTAGTTAGCTTGGTTCGTGGTGCGTCTGCCTTGTAAGCATTAGGCCGAGGGTTCGATTCCCACCCGGGGCGGATTCCCAGACGGGGTCGGCGTTTTTCGTCAGCCTCTCAATCAGCCCTAAGTAGGGTGATTGCTTTGAGCTGATATTTTGTTTTGGCTACAAATTTCACGAGTGGATGCCCTTCGCACTCAACCTTTGCTACTTCTTTAGCAAGGGAAATTCAGGCTGCTATACTCCCTGTTTAATGTCCCGTCCCCCAGCCAGACTTTTTGATAGACAGAGAGTAAACTATCATCATCGGGAATGGTGATACTAATGAACTGTACTAATTAGAGGATATAAGCAATCACACAATATTTGTGCCCAACTTAACGTCATTTTTAATGCAGTCTATTAAGAGTTAGGATACTTGAAGGATGTTCAAGTGTGTTGTCATGGTTACGCTGACGTCATTAGAGGGAACTATAATACTCGGACGAGAATCGGTTGAGAAATAAACCATAATACTATTGATTTATTTTGTTAAAATTTCTCATTTTATTTTGGTAAAAAAAAGGTTCCATGTTATGGTGTACTAGGTACATACTGAGGTTTTAAATAACATACGAGATCCTGTGGAATTCGCTCTTCTTCAAAACGTTGAGGACTTTTTGAAGAATATAAATTTCGTTTACGAAAGTTTGGGATGTCTTCCATTGTCAGGAACATCAGGAAGATTTAAATAGGTAGTCCACAATAGTCCACATATTAATAAAATTGTTCTCATCTCAACTCTCAATTTAGCAGGAATGCAATGATAAGGTTAGTCAAGTTTAGGTTAGACTCTGAGGTTTTTGGTGACGGGGGTTTTTGCCTACCATTCGGCGACAAGCTACTCGCTTCCTCACGTTATACACTCACCCAACCTGAGTAGGGCCAGGAAAAGGCTCATCGGGATCTAAAAACTCTGTCATGTCAAGGCAATCCTTGATTATTATTCGTCTGTACCGGAATGTGTACAGGCAACATAGGTTAGACTTGTGATATGCTCACTTCTGTGTTGTGAAAAGTAAGTCAATTGGTTCATTTATGGATTAAAGTAAAATTCAATAAGTACTTTACCTAATGACTTGATGTAGTTCGGCATGAAACGAAAACATTATATAGGTAATAGAACAACTGTGGACATTTCTCTTACCGTTCATGATGAGACAAAACTTTTTTTTTTTTTGGAATGTGCAGGCAACATCTTCACGTGCAACCAATGAAATGTGCTCTTGTAAAGAAACACGTGTTCAATTCCTGTACCGTCCGTACAAGACAAGGTACAGGCAACATCTTCACGTGCAACCAATGAAATGTGCTCTTGTAAAGAAACACGTGTTCAATTCCTGTACCGTCCGTACAAGACAAGGTAGTCCCGGTGTGTTCTCATTTCATCGAGCCACATGTGGCAACATTGAATCCCTTCTTTTCTATAGGCTTGAGTGTAAACTCACGCGACCACGAGGGGTCACGTGAGAAGTCTGGCATCAATGCAGCATCATCACCATTATGATCATCAGTTGAGTGTCGTGGTACCGAAATAAAAGACTCACATAGTTCATTCTGTTGTAGACTGCCAACAGTGAGGTCACGTGTACCTCGACCGGTCAAAGTGGATAAGTTTGGTTCAAGCTAAGAGCTAGATCCCTTCTTTTCTATAGGCTTAAGTGTAAACTCACGCGACCACGAGGGGTCACGTGAGAAGTCTGGCATCAATGCAGCAGCATCATCATCACCATTATGATCATCAGTTGAGTGTCGTGGTACCGAAATAAAAGACTCACATTCATTCTGTTGTAGACTGCCAACAGTGAGGTCACGTGTACCTCGACCGGTCAAAGTGGATAAGTTTGGTTCAAGCTAAGAGCTAAGAGATTGTAACCAGAACAAATCAAATCAACAGAAAAGACCATCATCATGTAAAGGAAGTAGATAAAGTTAAAACCATTCCCACATTATCTTCAACTTCAACAAAATGAGCTTAAATGGGTTAAAGTTAAAAGTAACATGAGCTTCCAATGGGTTAAAAGTTGTTTTTCGTAAGGACGATGAGTGTTTTGAGCCCAAGTCCTAACTTCACTTATTTCTGAATCAAATGTCGTCTCTAATCCGTAATATACGGTATATAGGTACCTAAGGAGAAATAAAGTAATGTCCTCTAAGTACAACTTCAAGAGTACCTATTAAAGATATTCTACATGCATAAGAGTGTTATGCATCTCGTGACTTGGCAAGAGCTTTTATTATCAGACGAAAACCTCACTTTTGTGAAGGTAACTTTAGAAAAGTGACCTTTGTTGGAGCACCAATAGTTTTTTCGGTCAAGTTCTTGTTTGTTTACATTATGATTGACTTGAAGATAACTTGAACTTACACTTATCTGAAGGTGCGCATCACCTACAGCTACTTATATCAGCACATACCTATCACTATACCACCTTATGTGTATGTTTGAAGTATGACATTTATGTGTATTGTGTAGATATGTATGATAGATAGTGTGATAGGAAGGTGTAAATTAATGGAAGACAGTAGCACGAGAACACAAATTGGATGTTTTGTGACACGAAATGTCAAGTCAAGGTAAATAGTTGTACTATAATTTTATCACCACCTACTCGACTTTATTACCTCTATAGGTAACTGGCATATGGAGTTTTCCCTCATATGGCATAGTAATGCTTTCCGTTATGGAAAACTTTTGATATTTTGCCCTCCGTTGACACGAAATGTCAAGTCAAGGTAAATAGTTGTACTATAATTTTATTACCACCTACTCGACTTTATTACCTCTATAACTCTATAGGTAACTGGCATATGGAGTTTTCCCTCATATGGCATAGTAATGCTTTCCGTTATGGAAAACTTTTGATATTTTGCCCTCCGAAAATTTTCTAATGAATTTTCATTATTCCTTATGCTTTACAGTTTCATGAGCATATTAACTGTTGTGCATATTCACAAATTTCGTACATATCCACACCTATGCATAATGCATCTATTATGCACAAACTACCTACAGTGATTTGGAATTAGCACGATAAATTAATTTGCTTATTTAACGCTTTCTTCTGTCTACAATGATTAATTCCCGACCCGGCATTTAGATGTGCAGTGTATTCGGTTCATCCTAATTAATAAATAATATTATTCCGAGCAATATTCTTAATTCTTAGACAGTTAAATGCGAGTCGCTTGGACAGCAAGTGTTAAAACCTAAAGCTCACATCATCGTTGACAGTAGAAAATTTGAATAAAAGTGTTCTCCGGGGGAGCAAAAGAATTGGTCCACTTCTCTTGTTTGCCCTTTTATCAAAGGACCAGATAAAAAAAGGGGGGGGGACAAGAGTTGTTTTACGAAATGTTCCAGGCAATCACCCTCTTTTCATAGTTCTTTTTTTAGAGGTTTGATAGAGGAACTGTAACCGCTAAGGAATACAAGATAGGAGAAAGCTAGCCCTTCTGAGATCGAACATCATTCGTTCAGGATAAAATCCGCCCCCGGCGGGAATTGAACTCGTGGCCTAGCGCTTACAAGGCAGACGCGCTACCAACCAAGCTAACCAGGCTGGCTTTCACGGTTCCACTCTGCCACTAGATATTCTCCACAGTGAATATTGACCCATAATTTCGACTATGAAGACACGCAATGACATACCAGATTTCTGGCACCTGATGGGATGAACAACGCCAGTATTATTTTATACAGAGTGTCAACAAATATCTCAAGCACCCATTATGCGAGTAGGTATTTTACATTACATTGACATTATATTAGGGTCTTTACAAACTAAATTCCTGTGTGCGGAGTGCTGCCTGTAGGATTGTAGGACGATTGCGCCCCAACCTATTCATGAAATTAGTCTTAGGCTAGAAACAGAGTGGAGCGGAGAGCATAAGTTATCCTATGAGCAAATGATGAGATTATGACACACCCAGTAGCTCGGGCCTAACTGTAAACTTATTGGCCACTGTTGTAGATATACTTCTGAAGACCGAGGTATTCGTTGCCAGAACCAGAACCTGTTACCAGTGTTATTGCCTTCATTTCTGGCTCGCGTTGCTCAGTAGGTATATCCAAAGACCAGAGGGGTCATTGTAAAGAAAATTAATCATACTTCACCCAATATTAGCTCACCTTCACCCAATATTGATGACATTAACGAATTCGCACTGCACAGGGATACACGAGTCAAATGGCCTACCTTCACCCCCTTACATTGCAACGTGTTATGACATATGAGCTATGATTATGATCAATAAGTACGGTACTTAATACCTATATTTTAAAGTTGATCTATAAAGTTCAGGATTTATCATCCTTTCATTGATGAAATTGCCTTCAAGTGTGAACTCAATGAGAAAATGTTGAATATCGATGATTTTCATGTTTCTCTTTAAACACTATCCCAACCCGGATAATATCAATGGTCTTAATGATGAACCTATTTACCTATAGTTAGTCTGGTTACTCAAGAAAACAGACGAGTAGAATATGTAGTAACTGGCAAGATGGAGACCATGACTAGTTCTAGGGCCGGGGCTAATTCCTAATCAGGCTCCGGGGCTAATTCCTAACGAGGCTCTGCCCCGGGGCTAATTTCTAAGCAGGCTCTGTTCCGGGGCTAATTCCAACAATGGACCTCTCTATCATCTCTACTTGCAACATTGTTTTACAAATAAAAATATTGAGTAGTTTTAGCTAAATCAGGAACTGTTGGTTCCTGATTTAGCCCGTCCTTTGTACAGGATCAGCACGGCCTAAGAGGCTTGAAGCGCCATTTTGAATCAGCCCCTTTAGCCAGGCCCCGGGGGCTACTAAGACCGGATGAACCTCCCTGTGAGCGTCCCTGGCTAGTCCAAGTTCAAGTAACTCAGCGGAACCACGTGGTATGGTCTGATTCGTCAGGCTTGAATTAGTGTCTCTGTGCTATCTTTAATCTCCATCACAATGAATAAAACCTAAGCCGAGCCGTCAGATATTTTGACACTATACGCATGAATATACAGGGTGCGAGCTGAAAATTGACTGAAATACTCTTAGGCGACTCCCAAGGGAAAAGCAGTGACACACCCTTTACACAAATTATTATTTTGAAGGCATAAATTATTAACTTATCAACGTCAAACACTTAGAATGTTCTGAGTGAGATTGTACATGGAGGTATAAACGGTAAATGTGAGTGTAAGCAAAAGCAGGATTTAGGTACGAATATTATATGTGTCCCTCGCTGCTGCTAAAGAAATAGCAAAGGTTGAGTGCGAAGGGCATCCACTCGTAAAATTTGTAGCCAAAACCAAATGTCAGCCCAAACCAATCACCTAGTTAAAGCTGATTGAGAGGCTGTCGAAAAACGCTGACCCCATCTGTACACGGGAAAAGGCGAAGAAGAAAAAGAAGAATGTGGCGCTCACAACAACACTCAACACAAAATATAATCTTACATAGAAAACGCAGGTTCTCGTTTCTCCACAATTTCCATCTCTGAACTTTTCCTCAGATTTTCTCACTATTAATCACCAGACTGAAACATTTGGCGTATAAAATCCCACAATTGCCACCACACCAGCAGTGGCAGAACATTTTAATCGCTCTTGCATTTGGACAGCTACTGTGTTTCTTTTGTTTCGTCTTGTCTTTTCTTTATTTTCAAGCTTTTCCTTGTGAATTTTCTCTTTTGTCCTCTCCTTTCCAGATTAACTTCTAATTTTTCGTCCCTTAAGCTCCTAACCTTCTTGATTTTCTCCTTTTTCTCTCTTTCTCTTTTCGTCTTCTTCTTTTTCTTCTTCTTTCTTTTTCTCTTTTCGTCTTCAGCTATTCCTCTTATTTTTCGCTTTCTTCCTCCAAAATCTCCAGAACCACCTTTCCAGCTTTCTCCTTTTTCCTCTTCTTGGGTCCTTTTCTTCTCCCTTCTTCACCTTTTCTTCTTATTTCTCTTCGTCCTCCTCCTTCTGATCCTCTATCATTTCTTCTCTTTGAAAATGGTTTAACTTGTGGGGGATCATGATGGATTTTTTGGTTATATTATGTAAACGTTTCGCTGTCTTGTATTGAAGGAGAAGGTAAAGCTGTGCAAGTAGAGGTTTAATTTTTTTCTAAAAAGCATGGAAAGTGGAAACCCAATAAAATAATGGAAAGGTCAGATATTTTTGACCTTTCTGGAAAGGAGAACGAAAAACAGAAAAACTCGTTCACCTCAAATTATTATTTAGTAGAGGGAATTTTAGAGAAACACAAGTGAGTATTAAAACAGAAAGTTTACCATTTTCCAGACAGTTTTTCAATTTTGTTTTTCTCTTGAATTCAATTATTTGGGGATTCCCCTGGGGAGAGAGAGAGAGAGAGAGAGCTCAGCGTAACAGAAAGTCGTGTGGTGTTCACACCAGATTTTTTTTTCTTCTAACCTTGGTCTCTTATTTGGCTTTCAGCTTTCGGCCTCGGCTTCTTCTCCTCCATCGGAGTGACGGCCGGTGCTCACCGTCTCTGGTCCCACCACTCCTACAAGGCGAAATGGCCGATGCGTCTCCTGTTGGCCATTTTCCAAACGATCGGTATTCAATACAGGTATGCATTGAACGACCCCTTCGATTGACTTCGCTAAGTAGGCAACTATGCCCAACTATCTCTTGATTAGTACTTGTTCTCATTCCGTTCAGGCACGAATTAAGCATATTGTAATCAGCCAGCGTAGCGTCCAAAAATGATTTCGAAGAAAATCAATGCCCTTCGAACCTCTCATTGGAAATGTGTGAAATTAATTATTTTCTGCGCAAAATAAATAAATAAAAATAAACACTATTCCAGCTTTCGAGGGAAAAGTCAAAGTGTGGTTGTGTTGTGGAATAAAAATTGTGAATTAGGTGGGTACATTGTTGGGACATAAGGCGGGCGATGATTTGACTCCCTTATACCGACAATTTTTTTCCCGTAGGTAGGTACAACTCGTACGTTCGTACCTATACATACAAACGTGTTTCTTCGTACAAAGTACAAACGTGTTCCTACCCACATACATACAAACGTGTAGTATTTTTATAATACGAGTAGGCTCCATGACTTAGAGTTCAGCGTCGTTATATGGATGCCAACATTTTGTTAACGGAAAACTTATTTTTATATTGCTCTACAGATTGTATTGTCGATTAATAAGAGGCATGTACACGCAGTCGTGTTATGCCTAATATCTAGGTAGGCAAAAAATAAATACATTGCCAGCAACGCACACACAATGGATGTGCCTGTAGGTTTTCCATTCATATTGTATTCACTTTTATTTAAATGTTCCTACCTCCTTCCGACATAATACTGTCAGTAGATTCTCATGTAAGGTATAAAATTTTCATATGTTCCCTGCGAGCTTAGTCAGTTTGGAAAGTAGCGCGCCTGCCTTGTAAGCTCCAGGTCGCGGGATCCATTTCCGCCCGGGAAGAAGTTTATCCTAAACAGATAATGTTCGTTCTCGCAACAGCTGGTTTTCTTCTATCCTGTTTTCCTTCTCTCTTTGATAAGAGGTATGTACACGTAGAGGTCCAAGTATGTATCGACAATATAGGTCCAAGACCTCCGTTGGTCCCTAATAATAACTCTTGTTTCAAACCTTTTTTCGGTCCGTCATGTTTCAGTATTCTGAACTGGGTTCGAGACCACCGACTTCACCACAAGTACACCGACACTGATGCCGACCCTCACAATTCTACTCGAGGCTTCTTCTTCTCTCACATTGGCTGGAGTTTGATTTTGCCTCACCCTGAAGTGACCGAAAAAGTCAAAGTCATTGACACGTCTGACGTTGAAAAGGATTGGGTTGTCGTCTGGCAATACAAGTAAGTTACAAGATTTGAACCGTGAAATGCACAAGTAACCGAAAGTGATGTAGAAGTGCTAGGTTGCGGTGTCGATTCCTGTTGAGGCTAACTTTATCCTGAGCAGATAAGGTTTGCTCTCGGAACCTCTGTCCTATTAGTTGCATTTCCTAGTAGGTACATTCACCGAATACTTCATATGATTCAAAACACAGTGATTGTCGAAATCGATACATTGATGTTTCAAAGTGATTCAAGTTTAGCGCTACTTTTAGTTCTTCTGGTGACCACTTGGAGATAGGTCGTATCTGTAGCTCTGTAGACCTCGCGTCGAGTCGTGTATTTCTCAGTTATCAGCTGTTTCCATGAAGTTGAAGCTGGTAACCCATTGTTTGCTGACAGCTTGGAAATCAACTTCTCCAGGTAGGTTTACTCATGTATATTTTGTTTATTATTTTGGGTCAATTTGGGATGGCAATTCGTTATTTTGAGATTTAAGATTTAACTTCAGTTATTTTCAGTCTGGTTGATAGATAAAATTATATTCAATGAATCATGTTTGGTGTAGGTAGATACGTAGAGAAGTACCTAGGTACTTCTTAAATATAACAATTCTTGGAATCTTTGCACTCATTGCTGTAGCTTTAGGTTATTGTATACTGCTGGGACAAGACTGAAAAGACATGATTACATAAGCACTCACAACATTAGGTAAACAAATGATATGATTTGGTATGGCTTCTTTGCTGATGGCTGATAACACTTGGCATCATAATACAAGGAGCATTGTTCTTGTTGTAGAGGAGGAGAATCCAACCTGGCCCATTAGAACATATTTGATTACGTGAAAGCACGGTTGTCCCCCCTGTGAAATCTACAGGAAACACCCATTTTCTGCACAAAATCCCTGTTCTTATAAATCACACTAAATTAACTTATCATTATCAGTAATTCCATATTTATCAGACATAAAATACCTACGTAATAATCATTTTATTATTAGATTCGCACGTTTAATGATAATTACAGGTATTAAATCGTTAACTGCTTTATGTCAACTTGTCTTCTCCGCAAGGATTTTAACCTCACGAAGAAAGAAGTTCTAATGTTTCTATATCTATTTTTTTAGAAACATCAACCCAACCGAGAACCTGTTCGTATCTGTGGCATCGTTTGGTGACGGCTGGCATAACTACCATCACGTGTTTCCTTGGGACTACAAGAACGCCGAATTATGGAACTACAAGTTCAACATTTCGACTGCGTTTGTCGACTTGTGTGCTTTGATTGGCTGGGCGTACGACTTGAAAACTGTACCTACTGACATGATTCAGAAACGAGTAGCGCGAACAGGTATGTTTACCAACGTAAAGAAAGTAAAAAGAATAGTATGTACCTTGTTTATCCTGCTCAAATGAGATTAAAAAATCCCTTTAACCCAGCGTCAGTCCGATCGTCCCGGAGCGTCAATATTCATTGAACCTTGTTTATCCTGCTCAAATGAGATTAAAAAATCCCTTTAACCCAGCGTCAGTCCGATCGTCCCGGAGCGTCAATATTCATTGAATCAGACAGGTTTCGCAAGTACAAAACATACTTCCTTGATTAGTTGTTGCTACGGAAAACATACAGTTACACCACATAGAATCTCTGTTTCTCACTCTAACGCACTGAACTCGTTTCCATTGCAGGAGATGGTAGTCATCATCACCACCACGATGGAGGCGTCTGGGGCTGGAATGACAAGGATTTACCCGAAGAAGACAAAAAGATGGCCAAAATTTTGAACAGAGAAACACGATGGAGGCGTCTGGGGCTGGAATGACAAGGATTTACCCGAAGAAGACAAAAAGATGGCCAAAATTTTGAACAGAGAAAAGGTAAGTATTCATTTATACATTATTTTTCTTTCCTTGTTGAGATTACAAATGACTAGATTTCAGTCTGAAATCTTCTAAATGAGGTACGGGATTTCTGTGCAACTGTGCACTGTACTCCGTACCTTTCATGAAAAAATTTCCATACAAAAAGAAAAAAAGACCATCCACTTTTCATTCATTACTTTGTTTCCATTTAAATCAAAGACCTCTTTTTTACGTTTCAGACTTTACGCACCCTTTGCTGTATTCTTGTGCTACATCCTACCGACTTGGGTACCGTGGTATTTCTGGGGTGAAGACTTGTGGGTGGCTCACTGCGTGGCTACTCAACTGAGACATGTTATTACTCTGCATGGGACATTCCTCATCAACAGCGTGGCTCATATGTGGGGAAACAAACCCTATGACAAGTAAGTTACTCAGTACATGACTCAAGTAAAATCTCGATTTTTCTGATCACATCTTTTTTATGGCTTTATTTAATGTGGCAGGATTCTCCAAAAGGAGCACCCAACCACAGAAATGACACGTGAAAAATAAATTCTTCTTATTCTTCACGTTTTCTCGCTTATGCGGGGTCAGCGTTTTGAGTCTTCTCCAGTCCGATCACATAATGAGTTGTACTAGATTCCGGGCATCTTTCAATAAAATTATTATTGAGGCCGAGTGGACTGTCGGAGTCGCATGCCTTTAGGCACACTCCATTTGTCAAGGGTTAAGCTTTAAACTTTGCCTTGATATCAATGTATTTAATTTATAACTACACGACCATTTTCGGTCATGTGACAGGGAACCTTTTGTCAAAGGTTATTAAGGTTATTGTCAGGTTAACTGCTTTATGTCAACTTGTCTTCTCCGCAAGGATTTTAACCTCACGAAGAAAGAAGTTCTAATGTTTCTATATCTATTTTTTTAGAAACATCAACCCAACCGAGAACCTGTTCGTATCTGTGGCATCGTTTGGTGACGGCTGGCATAACTACCATCACGTGTTTCCTTGGGACTACAAGAACGCCGAATTATGGAACTACAAGTTCAACATTTCGACTGCGTTTGTCGACTTGTGTGCTTTGATTGGCTGGGCGTACGACTTGAAAACTGTACCTACTGACATGATTCAGAAACGAGTAGCGCGAACAGGTATGTTTACCAACGTAAAGAAAGTAAAAAGAATAGAATATACCTTGTTTATCCTCGCGTCGAGTCGTGTATTTCTCAGTTATCATTATCAGCTGTTTCCATGAAGTTGAAGCTGGTAACCCATTGTTTGCTGAAGTGTAGACCTCGCGTCGAGTCGTGTATTTCTCAGTTATCATTATCAGCTGTTTCCATGAAGTTGAAGCTGGTAACCCATTGTTTGCTGACAGCTTGGAAATCAACTTCTCCAGGTAGGTTTACTCATGTTTATTTTGTTTATTATTTTGGGTCAATTTGGGATGGCAATTCGTTGTTTTGAGATTTAAGATTTAACTTCAGTTATTTTCAGTCTGGTTGATAGATAAAATTATATCCAATGAATCATGATTGGTGTAGGTAGATACATAGAGAAGTAGGTACCTAAATATAACAATTCGTGGAATCTTTGCACTCATTGCTGTAGCTTTAGGTTTTTGTATACTGCTGGGACAAGACTGAAAAGACATGATTACATAAGCACTCACAACATTAGGTAAACAAATGATATGATTTGGTATGGCTTCTTTGCTGATGGCTGATAACACTTGGCATCATAATACAAGGAGCATTGTTCTTGTTGTAGAGGAGGAGAATCCAACCTGGCCCATTAGAACATATTTGGTTAGGTACGTGAAAGCACGGTTGTCCCCCCTGTGAAATCTACAGGAAACACCCATTTTCTGCACAAAATCCCTGTTCTTATAAATCACACTAAATTAACTTACCATTATCAGTAATTCCATATTTATCAGACATAAAATACCTACGTAATAATCATTTTATTATTAGATTCGCACGTTTTTACAGGTATTATTACAGGTATTAAATCGTTATTTGCAATATGCTCAGTGTTCTCTCTGGACAACAACTTGTTCCAATTCGCTTTGTTCTAAAGAATCTAAAGGACTCCAGCACTTCTTTAAAAAATAAGAACTTCCATTTAAGAAATGTGTCGGTCCAGAGCAACGGCAACGTCTAGATCAGTGACTGGATTGATTATTTCATTTTTATATTTTGTTTATTATTTTGGGTCAATTTGGGATGGCAATTCGTTATTTTGAGATTTAAGATTTAACTTCAGTTATTTTCAGTCTGGTTGATAGATAAAATTATATTCAATGAATCATGTTTGGTGTAGGTAGATACGTAGAGAAGTACCTAGGTACTTCTTAAATATAACAATTCTTGGAATCTTTGCACTCATTGCTGTAGCTTTAGGTTATTGTATACTGCTGGGACAAGACTGAAAAGACATGATTACATAAGCACTCACATTAGGTAAACAAATGATATGATTTGGTATGGCTTCTTCGCTGATGGCTGATAACACTTGGCATCATAATACAAGGAGCATTGTTCTTGTTGTAGAGGAGGAGAATCCAACCTGGCCCATTAGAACATATTTGATTACGTGAAAGCACGGTTGTCCCCCCTGTGAAATCTACAGGAAACACCCATTTTCTGCACAAAATCCCTGTTCTTATAAATCACACTAAATTAACTTACCATTATCAGTAATTCCATATTTATCAGACATAAAATACCTACGTAATAATCATTTTATTATTAGATTCGCACGTTTAATGATAATTACAGGTATTAAATCGTTTTTTGCAATATGCTCAGTGTTCTCTCTGGACAACAACTTGTTACAATTCGCTTTGTTCTAAAGAATCTAAAGGACTCCAGCACTTCTTCAAAAAATAAGAACTTCCATTTAAGAAATGTGTCGGTCCAGAGCAACGGCAACGTCTAGATCAGTGACTGGATTGATTATTTCATTTTTGACT